>NW_010970659.1:0-312 GCF_000463585.1 Tarenaya hassleriana | reverse complement strand
TTAGGCTTAGACGTAGAGGCAACTTTTGCCTTTTTCGCCGCCTTCTTTTTGGCTTTATCCCACCGCTTCTTGCTGGAGTTGTTCTCAACAGCAAACACAGTCTTGAGCACCACGATATCCTGCTCGGTCGATTTCAGCATCCCATGCAGTTCGGCTAAGGTCTTAGTCATCCCGTGCATATGGTACTACATCACGAACTGATTATAGTCCTCATGCAATGACATCAGGATCAAGTCTCCATCGAGCTTCACTCCATACGCTCAAGTTCCTCAATATGAGCTCTCATGTTGAGGACGTGGGTGTTGACAGAGC
>NW_010970658.1:0-312 GCF_000463585.1 Tarenaya hassleriana | reverse complement strand
TATCTATTCATATCCACGAAATAGATAAATTCGAACATTTTGATCCATGTGACCCATGTGACCTGTGATCCGTGTGACCTATGTGACCCATGTGATCTATGACCCGTGTGACCCATGTGTCAGACCTAAAATTCCTTTTCCAATTTTGGAATCCCGCCGTCAATTATTTTTCCAATTTTTGTTTTCCGCCGAGACGTAAAATTAATTTTCACTTTCTGATTTCCATGAAACATAAAATCAAAAAAATAAATAATATACAGTGTGACCCGTGACTGATCAATAAAATTTATCAAATAAATTTCATAACAGTCA
>NW_010970657.1:0-312 GCF_000463585.1 Tarenaya hassleriana | reverse complement strand
CTATTAATTTCCAAACTTGCAAAATTGAACACGTTAAATCATGAACATGTTAAACGGTTCTATAATCGTCCTAGCGTTATTTGGTCAAAAAACGAGTTGACCGATCCGACGTGGCGCGTGAAGTGGCGAGCCAACTTAGAAAATTGTCGCCATGTCACACGCCACGTCGGATCGGTCAACTCGTTTTTTTTATCAGATAATGTTATGGACGATTATGGAACCATTTAACAAGTTCAGGATTTAACGTGTTCAATTTTGTAAGTTTGGGAATTAATAGGCACCTCTACAAGTTTAGGAATTAGTATTACTCCA
>NW_010970656.1:0-312 GCF_000463585.1 Tarenaya hassleriana | reverse complement strand
CTCTCTCTCTCTCTCTCTCTCTCTCCTTTGTCGAGAAACAGACAAGGGAACGAGAGAATACCGGGTGAATGATTAGGTCAGCACTCGGTTAGGGATAAGCTGCAGAGTCGGTTACCAGCATATGCAGCATACGACTCTACTTACACACATACAAACGCATATAGAAGCAACTCGCCTTAGCCTCTAACCGATGTACGAAACGATCGTAATCATCCTAATTTCTTCGCACCAGGAAAAACCTTCTTCTCGCTTATCAGCAACCAAAACACAGAGAGAGAGAGTAAATTTTTACCATAGAAATTATCGAAGAGA
>NW_010970655.1:0-312 GCF_000463585.1 Tarenaya hassleriana | reverse complement strand
TTGATTTGTGTTGAAGACTCCAGAAGATTATTGAGATAAAATCAAATTATGAAGAGATAAACCAAGTAGTTGAAAAGATAAACTCCAATCTGAAGAAGATCAAGTCAAGAAGATAAAATCTAATCAGAAGAAGATCAAGTCGAATTTGGGAGTTAGAGTTTGAATCCAACACGTCTTGGCAACTATAAAAGAAAGAGCCTGGAGCATGAAGGGGGCACGCACAAAAAGAGAGAGAGCTTGAGAGAGTTTAGTCCGTTCTGAGAGTTTTTCATTCTGGTGAGTGTTACTTGAGCGAAAGTGAGTTGTAACTGA
>NW_010970654.1:0-313 GCF_000463585.1 Tarenaya hassleriana | reverse complement strand
AGAAACGTTAGAACGCTTACCTCAATCGATCCGGGGTCTGTATCAATTGATCTGTTCGTCCAATCACTCTAGGCAGGAAGAATACCTCGCCCTCTACACGTATCCACACGTCGGGATGGATTCCAACACCTTGGAACTTGTCTGCTAGGACTAGAGATCTCGATCTCTCTTGTGTGCAAGGTTTTTGGAGGCTTAGGGTTTTATTTTTCTTCCTTTTTTTCTTTTTTTTTTTCTTCTTCTTTTTTCTTCTCCTTTTTTCTTCTCCTTTTTTCTTCTCTTAAAACCCTAGAAGACATTCTCCTTATATAGACTT
>NW_010970653.1:11511-11855 GCF_000463585.1 Tarenaya hassleriana | reverse complement strand
TCGGGCTTAGGCTTAGGCGTAGAGGCAACTTTTGTCTTTTTCGCCACCTTCTTTTTGGCTTAACCCTGCCGCTTCTTGCTGGAGCTTTTCTCAACAGCAAGCACAGTCTTGGGCATCACGATATCCTGCTCGGTCGATTTCAGCCTGGACACTGGAAGCGTAATGGTCACCTTTACTTGGAGGATCTGAAGGACAAGAAGCTTGATGAAGCTCCTGCCTCAGGTATCCACGTTATAGAGGCTAACATCTGTACTATATCTTCGTGGGTATTAGATACCGGAAGTGCCTCACACATTTGTGGAAATGTGCAGGGACTAAGAAGAAGTAGGATGCTAGCTAAGGGA
>NW_010970653.1:10980-11356 GCF_000463585.1 Tarenaya hassleriana | reverse complement strand
GGGCCATGCTTCCCAACATGAGACAAGAGATCTCGATGTCGTCAGTCTGATGCTTCAACCAAGCATCTTTGACGGCCCTCGTGGCATTGGCTGCAGGCTTTGGTGGTAGAGCCCCTTCCAGGACGTAAGACTTCTTACCGTGCTTGAGAAGTTCGTCCCGGTCAGCTTATCCTTCTCAAGGATAGATCGCATCTTCAAACTCGGTACGCTACCGGTTGACGCCATGTCCTACAAAAAAGACAAACAGAATATACAAAACAAATGCAGATTCTATTAATGATCAACTACCAGCTAGCCCATCATCAATCAGTGTCTACATATCTATGATCTACTACCAGCTAGTCCATCATCAAACAATGACAACATAGATGCAAAA
>NW_010970653.1:4008-6700 GCF_000463585.1 Tarenaya hassleriana | reverse complement strand
AGATTGTAGATAGTCAAGACGGGATTTGTACCTCTCGTAAAAGAGAGAGATATCGCTGGGCCCCTCGTGTGAGCGAGACTGTAGAAATGTGTGGCCGCACTATAGACGAACGTCGTCTATTTCAGACAGTCGAACTCAGTGAACGAGAAAGCAGTCGAATCAGATAAGGTGGCTTGTCCATGAACGCGGGACGCTTCCCCGTCCATATCTCATATGGTGTCGTTTCAGCCGACTTCGTTGGACTCTTGTTTAGCAGGTATGCAGCGGTCTCTAAAGCATAGCCCTAGAAGGACTTCGGAAGATCTGTCTGACTCATCATAGACCGTACCATGTCTAACAGTGTTCGGTTCCTCCGTTCTGACACGCCGTTCCATTGTGGCGTTCCAGGAGGCGTTAATTGTGATACAATACCACAATCAACCAGCTAGTCAGTGAACTCTTGTCTCATATACTCGTCACCACGATCGGATCGAAGTGTCTTGATCGTCTTTCCAAGCTTGTTCTGTACTTCGTTTCTGAAAGCTTTGAACATTTCAAGTGTTTCAGACTTATGTCTCATCAAATAGACATAACCGTATCGACTGAAATCATCAGTGAACGTAACGAAATACAGATAACCTCCTCTAGCTGGACAGCTCATTGGTCCGCATACATCACTATGTATCAGATCCAATAACTCTGTCGCTCTTTGTCCTTTCCCCTTGAAAGGATGCTTTGTCATCTTGTCCATCAAACAAGACTCGCAAGATTCAAGAGACTCAAAGTTAAATGAATCCAGAAGACCTTCAGAATGAAGCTTCTGTATGCGTTTCTCGTTTATATGGCCTAGACGACAATGCCAGAAGAAGATTGGGTTTAAGTCGTTCGGCTTAAACCGTTTGGTACTCACGCTATAGATAGATGATGTCGAGTTCAAAGGCTGATCATTCAAGACGTATAAACCATTAACTAGATAACCATTACCATAGTAAATATCGTCTCGATTAATCATCAAACTCGAGTTCTTAATCACAAATCGAAAACCATCCAAATCCAGACATGAAATAGAAATAATGTTTCTGCTAATCGCAGGAACATAGTAACAATTACTAAGCTCTAAAACAAGTCCAGAAGGAAGTTGCAAATCGTAAACGCCAACACACAATGCAGTAACTCTTGCTCCATTTCCGACGCGTAGATCCGCTTCTCCCTTAGCTAGCATCCTACTTCTTCTTAGTCCCTGCACAGAAGTTGACTCGAATCGCTAGCCATCGGCATATGGTCAACAATTCGAATCAAATAACGAGTCATGCCCGATGAGTTGTTCGATTATTGACTCACCAAATTATTAACCTCATAACTTCCACAAAACGTGTCCAAATTATTCTTTCTTTATGTTATTAGAAAGTGTTTTTTAATAACTACATATAGACCCATTATCGCGCAAATCTAATATATGCGCTGAAAGATATGAGCAGATTTAGACAACACGTTGATCTAGTATCTACATATCGACAAAAATCGGTATCCGTCTCTCGGTGGATAATCCGATGATCTGAAAATCAACTCAAACTAATATCCATGATCCGTAAGTGATCAGATGTCTCAGAAGTTGACTCGAATCGCTAGCCATCGGCATATGGTCAACAATTCGAACCAAATAACGAGTCATGCCCGATGAGTTGTTCGATTGTTGACTCATCAAACTATTAACCTCATATCTTCCACAAAACGTGTCCAAATTATTCTTTCTTTACGTCATTAGAAAGTTTTTTGAAAGACTACGCATAGACACTATTATCGCGCAGATATAATATATTCGCTGAAAATTATGAGCATATTTAGACAACACATTGATCTAGTCCCTACATATCAACAAAAATTCATGGATATTAGTTTGAGTTGATTTTCAGATCATCGGATTATCCACCGAGAGACGGATACCGATTATTGTCTATATGTAGGGACTAGATCAACGTGTTGTCTAAATCTGCTCATATCTTTCAGCGCATATATTAGATTTGCGCGATCATGGTGTCTATATGTAGTTATTAAAAAAAATTTTCTAATAACATAAAGAAAGAATAATTTGGACACGTTTTGTGGAAGTTATGAGGTTAATAATTTGGTGAGTCAATAATCGAACAACTCATCGGGCATGACTCGTTATTTGATTCGAATTGTTGACCATATGCCGATGGCTAGCGATTCGAGGCAACTTATGAGACATCAGATCACGTACGGATCATGGATATTAGTTTGAGTTGATTTTCAAATCATCGGATTATCCACCGAGAGACGGATACCGATTATTGTCGATATGTAGGGACTAGATCAACGTGTTGTCTAAATCTGCTCATATTTTTCAGCGCATATATTAGATCTGCGCGTTCATGGTGTCTATATGTATTTATTAAAAAAACTTTATAATAACATAAAGAAAGAATAATCTGGACACGTTTTGTGGAAGATATGAGGTTAATAATTTGATGAGTCAACAATCGAACAACTCATCGGGCATGACTCGTTATTTGGTTCGAATTGTTGACCATATGCCGATGGCTAGCGATTCGAGTCAACTTCTGAGACATCAGATCACGTACGGATCATGGATATTAGTTTGAGTTGATTTTCAGATCATCGGATTATCCACCGAGAGACGGATACCGATTATTGTCGATATGTAGGGACTAGATCAACGTGTTGTCTAAAT
>NW_010970653.1:0-544 GCF_000463585.1 Tarenaya hassleriana | reverse complement strand
CGGTCTCTAGCAAGACACTATGACTACCTATCTCGAATAGAGTTTGTTCTTGATCTTTACGAACGCCAGAGATGATTCCGATTGATGATCCTTTTGTATCATGATATCATATGTCGAACATAAGGCATGGACAAACCACCTTATCTGATTCGACTGCTTTCTCGTTCAATGAGTTCGTAAGTGTTGGTTTAGTGCTCTATGATGTACTGTTTATGAGCTTTCTTTAGATACATTCGATGTATTGATACTTTCTATGGTTTTATGAGAGTATTTGATTCATTACATGTTCTTGCATACTAGATCTGTTATGAAATCCATGTATCATTATGAATGATACTAAACCCCCTAGTCTTGTGTCATTATGGGAATGATGACATAATAAGACTAGTATGATGTGTGATTGATGATCATAGCGATGATCATAGGTATTAGATACGATCACTGTCATAGGTATTCGTTGAAGAACGGAATACTGGATTGACGCACATGAGATTGTCACATGGACTAGCGTCATGACTTGAATCTCATATGGCGGTTCCATGAT
>NW_010970652.1:517720-550007 GCF_000463585.1 Tarenaya hassleriana | reverse complement strand
CGTACCATCGGTCGAACCCAGCGACTAGGTGCGTGACATTTTTGGTATCAGAGCCTGGTTCCTAAGCATCGCTATCACTCGTGGATGGCCGCTACGGCAACTAGACGTCAATAATGCGTTTCTTCAAGGCCATCTCACCGAGGATGTCTATATGATGCAACCACCGGGCTTCGTAGATCAAGACCGTCCCACTCACGTGTGCAAACTGCATAAGGCTCTATACGGGCTCAAGCAAGCGCCACGTGCTTGGTACCATGAGCTCCGTAGCTACCTCTTATCCGCGAAGAACACTCTCAGTCTTCATGCCTACTCGGACGCGGATTGGGGAGGCAATCGCGACGACTTCACTTCCACCGGAGCACACATTGTCTACCTCGGCTCCCATCCCATCTCTTGGTCGTCAAAGAAGCAACGAAGTGCTGCTCGATCCTCGACGGAATCCGAATACAAGTCCGTAGCTTCCACGGCGTCCGAAGTTCGTTGGTTATCCTCTCTCCTCTCAGAACTTGGGGTTGACGTTCCAAAACCCCCGGTTATATACTGTGATAATGTCGGTGCCACGTACTTATGTGCTAATCCGATCTTTCACTCACGCATGAAGCACGTGGCGATTGACTACCATTTCATTCGGGGACTTGTCCAAGATGGACATCTTCGGGTCACTCATGTCTCCTCACATGATCAACTTGCTGATGCCCTCACCAAAGCACTTCCTCGGGCCCGGTTCGATCTTCTTCGTGTCAAGATTGGTCTCGCACACGAGCCACATCTTGCGGGGGCGTAATGGAAAGATATACTATTGTAAATATTCTATCGTATCACTTCCAGATTTTATGTTCATTAGTTACCTTGATTGTAGCTAAATCATAGCAACCCTACGTCTATATATTTTGTAATCTCTACACTTGGAATAATAAGAAATATTATTTCCCACTATCGTTTAGACAATTCTCTTCTACTAAGAGGTCGTGTGTTCGAAACCCTGGTATGAAAACTTTTCTTGAGTCGGTCAGCGTTACGAGGTTGGTTTACCTGTTCTGCGTAGTTTGTCGGCTACTGCGCAGGGCGGTGGATTTTTTCAGGTGCGCGATGATGTCTGATGCCGTTCTCGTCCGGCCCATAGGCTGAGAGGCGTTGCGGTGTTCAGTGTCCGATCCGAAAGGTTGTAGGATAGGGGTTTTCCATCGTAAAAAGAAAATAGAAACGCTGATGATAGAGTTAACGTTTTATGTTTATATTGTGTATACGATTTGTCCACGTGGCAACTTTTGGCCGTGGGACTAGACCGATATTACCATCTAACATCAAAACATATTTTCCGTTCGGAAACCAACGGGCGACGCTGATTATAGAGTTAAGGTTTTATGTTTATAGTGTGTGATGTGATTCAACTATCAAGGATTGAATAATAGTCCAATATTTTCTTAGATGAGTTTTGGACCGTTATTCTCTAACCCAAAACATTGAACCGGGTTGACAATTCTAATAAACGTACTTTGAATCCGAATTCATGTCACGGGGAAAATTCATTTATTACCCCTAAAATCACGTTTAAGTCACGAAGTTTCCACCAAGACTCTCACCACATGCCCGTCAACAGTGTATATATATATACATATATATATATATATAATATTGTTATGATTACCAATTATAATCAAAATGGAAATTAGCAAAACTTGTATTTCTAATTAAGAAACCGAAAGATACCCAAAAAAACCGTGATCGAGCAATTGTAGTTCTGTTTCTAGAATGTGGTTGGGATAATATTAATTTGTCCTAGAAATCTCATATTCGGAGATGAAACATACAACTTAATTGTAGTAAGGATTTATTTCGTTTAAGGGTGAATGTAGTTAGATCGAAAGTATTGTTAATCAATCTAAATACCCAAAAACCGAAGCATAAATATTTCCTTATCTCTAATAGTTTCAGTGTTACTAATTGTAAAAATTTGCGGAATGATGTATTTATTCATAATCAGAATAACATATAAATAGATGAGAGTCTTACATTGAATAAGTAAACTAAATAAAATAATAAATATTTCTAAATATTTATTTTCCGGATTTGATAAGATTGATATATCTCATAATATTCTTCAAGATCCGGTATATCTCAACACTAATTGTATGGGATAATAATAATAATAATAATAATAATAATAATAATAATAATAATAATAATAATAATAATAATAATAATAATAATAATAATAATAATAATAATAATAATAATAATAATAATAATAATAATCGCACCAAACTACACGTAAGAAATTTATATTCCAATGGTAGAACCGACACGCGCAAGTGTTGCTTGACTTTGCACTTGCGAGGAAGCATAACAGAAAGAGGGTATCAGTGCTATATATATAGCTTAGTTTATTACACGTCTATTGCCTCAAAAACCTTACAAACTTTACAAGACCGTTCCTTTTCTTCTTCTTTGTTTTTTTAATATAGATATGGAGCTCGGTTTCTTCTCTTGTTCCACAACCCTAACCCTAATTCTTGCCCTACTCATCGCCGGTTCCACTTTCACAGGTCTCTCTCTCTCTCTCTTGTAATGAAAAACGTTACATCTAAGGCTTTTAATTACATGGTCAAATTAATATTCATTTAACATGTGTTTTTTTATATATATAATGGTATTCTCACACATTGCCCGAATCTATCAGACGTTATTGTTCATATCCAATACATTTGAAAGATCGCCAAGGGGTTGAATGGCTAGAAGTTTTGGAGTTTTTAAAATTCAAATTTGTTTTTAAAAAAATGACAATCAAGATTTTGTAAATCTAGTTTTGTTAAAAACTTAAAAATCTGGAGAAAAAATCAACTAAAAAACCAAAAAATAATAAATTTTCTGGATTTATAAATACTACAAAAACCAAAAACTAAAACTAAAACTCAAAAAAAAAACTATCATCATTCATATATTTAATATGTCATACGGTATATGCTGTGTGTGTGCGCGTGTGTATATATATATAATGCAATGTAATTTATAACAGATGCACAAGTTGGAGTATGTTATGGAAGGAATGGGGAAAGCCTCCCATCCGCGACAGAGACAGTGGAGCTGTTCAAGCAAAAAAACATAAGAAGGATGAGACTCTACAGTCCCGACCGCGACGTCCTCGACGCCTTACGAGGCTCCGACATCGAGCTCATGTTAGATCTCCCCAATCCCGACCTCCAACGCGTGGCCTCCAGCCAATCCGAGGCCGACACATGGGTCAGGGACAACGTCGTCAACTACGCCGACAACGTCAAGTTCCGGTACATCTCTGTGGGGAACGAGGTGAAAATCACCGATTCGTACGCTCAGTTCCTCGGTCCGGCCCTCGAAAACATCGATAGAGCAGTTTCCGGGGCTGGACTCGGCGGAAGGATCAAAGTCTCGACGGCCATCGACACCGGAGTTCTCGCAGAGTCGTCGCCTCCTTCGAGAGGATCGTTCAAAGGGGAAGTAATGGTGCTGATGGATCCGATCATACGTTTCTTGGTGAACAAGCAATCGCCTCTTCTCGTAAACCTCTACCCTTACTTCAGCATCCTCTACAACGGTCAAATCCCGTTGGAATTCGCCCTTTTCGAGGCTTCTCCAGGGTTCGTATCCGATCCTCCGAACTCGTACCAAAACCTCTTCGACGCCATACTCGACGCTGTGTATTCTGCGCTCGAGAAATCGGGCGGAGGATCGTTGGAAATCGTCGTCTCGGAGACTGGATGGCCGACGGGAGGAGGAGGACCATCGAGCGTGGAGAATGCGAGGAAATACAATAACAATCTGATGCAAAATGTGAAAAACGGGACACCGAAGAGGCCAGGGAGGGAAATAGAGACTTATATATTCGCAATGTATGACGAGAACAAGAAGGATCCCGAGTACGAGAAGTTCTGGGGATTGTTTCTTCCCGACAAGCAACCTAAGTATGACGTGAACTTCAACTGAAACATACGATGAAAACAGATTATAATATATCATACATACATATGTGTACGTATACGTGTGTAGCTATATACGGATGCACGTAACGTTATGATTGGAATAAATAATGCAAGGAATGTAACAGCAATGATTCAAATAGATATAGATTTATATAGCCTGTGTTTGTGTACGATGGAATAAAAAAGACTTTATACGAGATAATAATATCATTAAGTGTTAATACATAGTATTTTTGTTAATGTAACTCGCAGTTCTTATATATATTGATAATTCGGAAGGGCCTCCCCAAATGAAAGACTCAAACCCGTGTTAGAAATGAACTCTATACCATTTCTTATCGATTGAGTCACCCAATCTTAGATATGAATCTTATATATTCTTCATATAGTTTATATCATTCGTGTTTTTATTTTTCTCACGTTTTTATGTATATATGATCATTTCGTTTATCAAAATATATATTATAGTTTCTTATTCCAAATATGATATCAATATGTAAATTTGACATATATAACACCAATCATCAAGTTAACTAATCTTCTTTCTCCCTTGCATGATTCCCATCTTATATATACAAAAGATTTATCGACCATGAAATCTAGATTTTAATTTTATCATCATATATACACACACAAACACACATATATATACAATTCTTCAATTTTGTAAAAAAAAAAATCTAAACCGCAATATCCTAATCCGTATTAGGAGAGGATATTCACATGCAAATAACATCTTATAGTTTTTTTTATTTTTCTTGATTAGTGGAATTAGAAAATAAAATATATTATTTACATTTGTGTAGATTCTACTAATAACCGAAATTCTCCACGTCAAAATGTCCATACATATATGAGAGGCGGGGAAGGGAAGTCACAGACGTCCAAGTGAATGTGTACCTAACGACTCAAATTAATTTTTTTATTTTTATTTTTTGTCACTTGACTTGTTCATAGACCCAACATATTAACAGTCATCATCGGAAAAAGTCATCAAGACAACACACGTATTTGTCCGAACCCTAACTCGATCGTAGAAATTTCTCCGGCTTTGAAAAGTATCATCACCATTAACGGTGACGCATCCAATTCGATTCTAAAAAAGATCAATTTATGTATTTCGTTACGGTTACACATTCATGATTCAATGACGTGTGCCTAACGGCTTGATAGTACGAAGAATATAATCCCAAATTGTCCTTGTTTCTAGTCTACACTATTAAATGGACTCTACATAATTATAATTATTATGGTTAGGGTGACCATTTTAATCAAAATAGTCCAAGTTGTCGAACCGAATCAAATCGAATAAAAAATAACCGTAATTGAACCGGATTCAATTGAACGATTATGATTTTTTTTAAATTCGAGAAAATGGAAATCGAATCGAGTTTTTTTTTTATTGAAAATCGAAAAATTTATTTGGAAAAAACGAGTTTTTTACCAATAAAACTGAATTGAATCAAACCAAAGTTGATATAAAAATCGAATGGTTATAATTTTTTTCTATAACCAAAATAATCGAACCGAAAAATAGTCGAACCGAATTCGAACTCGGAATGGGCACCCTAATTATGACATAAATTGCCAGACCAAGACTTTTCCAAAACGATACGATCAAGAAAATCTATCAAAACAAACAAATAAATGATGTTTTCATTGGAGAAAACTGATCGTGGACGACTTTTGCTCCGTGTGAGAAATTTCTAAATTTCTGGCTGTTTTCACCGTCTCGTAGCTTCGACTCGGCCTATAAATTGGCAACTCAGATCATCGTTACCATCACACCGTCCGTAACTTTATACACTCCCGTCTCTGCATTCCAATGGCCGAATCGAAATCACCACGAAAGCCGAGTTTCTTGGCCCCCACGTCACTGCTACTTCTCGGCCTCCTCATTGCTTGCTTCGACACTGCAGGTACTCGATAGTTACTAAACATGGTGTCGAACGGGCCTGGGCTGGCCCAAACCCGCACTCAGCCTGAGGGTTGTGGGTTATGGTTGGGGCCGGTCCCACATTTTCGGGTTTATAGAGTCAAACTTGAAGTCCGACTCTATAGAATTCGGTTTCAGGTTCGAGATGGATCGGGCCGAGCCAACCGATTAATAACTTGTGTCTGCATTGATAAATTTTTATTGCATTTATTTTTTTTAAATTAGATCGGGGTTTTCATATCGGTCCGAAACCCGATTTAAGCTCGATCCAACCAAAAGCTCGAATTTTTCCGGGTCTATAATTTTAGGCTCGAAGCCTGATATTTTTCGGGTGAGCTCGAACCGGGCTTCAAGTTTTGGGCCAAAATTGATATCCTATACTTGAGCCACACGCTTTCCATTCCAAACCCACTATTCATATGCCGAAGCTTATTCAGCATGTAAACTATGTACTAATTGAATGACGTTTCGAAAAACACGTAGCGGGACAGATCGGAGTATGCTATGGGAGACTGGGAAATAACCTGCCGAGGCCGGCCGACGTCGTGGCGCTTTACAGGCAACGGAACATACGGCGGATGAGACTCTACAGTCCCGACCAGGACGCCCTCTCCGCTCTCCGTGGCTCAAACATCGAGGTCATGCTCGGTCTCCCCAACAGCGATCTCCAACGTGTCGCCTCCAGCCAATCGGAGGCCGACACGTGGGTCAGAAACAACGTCAGAAACTATGCCAACGACGTCAGGTTCCGGTACATCGCGGTCGGAAACGAGGTGATCATACGCGTCTTCCTTATACATCAGTAGCTCGTTCATATATACGTGTATATTTGTCGGATGACATGATAACATGTATTGAATCAGGATGGTTTCGTATATTTAGTTAGAAGTGAAAAAATACATGCATTTATATGATATATATTTTTTTAAAATTTTATGGTTTTTCGGGGTGATACTAGTTTTTTTTTTATAAAAAAAATTCAGAATGGTGAATTTGTACGTAACTGCAGGTGAAACCCTCGGAGCCAGCCGCAAGGTTTCTGGTGCAGGCCATGCAGAACATAGACAGGGCGGTTTCCGGCCTCGGGATAAAGGTCTCGACCGCCATAGACACCGGAGCCATAGGAGAATCATTTCCGCCGTCGAGAGGAACATTCAGGCCAGAGTACAGCAGCTTCCTCGACCCGGTGATACGTTTCTTGACGAGCAAGCAATCGCCTCTTCTCCTCAATCTCTACCCTTACTTCAGCTACATCGGCAACACCCGAGACATCCGGCTCGACTACGCCCTCTTCACAGCCCCTTCGGCCGTCGTCTCTGACCCGCCGAGGTCCTACCAGAACCTGTTCGACGCCATCCTGGACTCCGTCTACGCGGCGCTGGAGAAATCGGGGGGAGGATCGCTGGAGATCGTTGTGTCGGAGAGCGGATGGCCGACGGCAGGAGGGACGGCGACGAGCGTTGAGAACGCGAGGACGTACGTGAACAACTTGATTCAGCACGTGAAGAATGGGAGTCCCAAGAGGCCGGGAAGAGCCATCGAGACCTACGTGTTCGCCATGTTTGACGAGAATCAGAAGAGTCCTGAGTTCGAGAAGTTCTGGGGACTGTTCCTTCCCAACCAACAACCTAAGTATGGCGTCAACTTCAACTGAATGAACCTAAGACGAGAGAGATTCGGAAAAAAAAAAAAACCTAATGATTTGGGCTTATTTCGTTTCATGGAATAAAACAGGTGAGAGAGAGAAAAAAGTGTAGTTGTTGTAATGATTTACTGAATAATGAGTCCAATATTAAATATATAAATAAATAAAATGGCACACACGTAATTATGTAATAATTTTGGGGTTTGCCTTTGATTTCCAATGATTTACATGTTTTCGTGCGAAAAATGGCATAAAATCGCATATTAATATACAAATTTATTAAAAAAAATTAAATAAATTTAAAATTCTAATTTATGTTTAACTTTTTTAAAACAATTTAAAAAAACTGCCATAATAGTTTTTTAGAACCTTTAAGACAATTAATAAATTTTAAAATTTTATATTCCATATATTTATATGGATTTTTTTTACAAATCTGTGTATTAATATACGATTTTTCCTTTACAAAGGATAAATTCTCATCTTTTTTTCATGTGAATAAAATCTAATATTAAGGTGACTAAACAGATTAATTAACGGACTGTACAAAAGATATTCCCCTGTTCATGAGTTGCTACCTAAACACATCAGTGAACAAAACTACATTGCTAATTAAGTTGTACAAGGAACAAAACAAAATGCTCTGACTGTTGCCCGAAAGCCTTGGAACTATCATCCCCTTAACAGAAAACAGAGGCAATAGAGAGAGATTGCCTCAGCAGATTCATCATGTTTCAGGTTCATTTGTACCACCCAGCGAGGAAGTGCCTCAACAGGAAGCAGAAGGCACATGCTAGAGCCTGTGTTTTTTTTTTTTTAAAGAACAACAAGACACAACTGATTCAGAAGGGCAATGGCATTACAGCCAAAAAAAAGACAGAAACATGTTTATGGAAATACCTGGAAAAGAAGGAGATGGATGCATAGACGCTTTTCTGATTTCCTACCGAATACCCTCAAGTAGACGTTCACGAGGGTTCCGTCCTTTGTCCCCGTTAGCAGTCCGGCAGCAGGATCAAACCTGGATCATTCCGACAGGAGTGATAAGTTTTCAAAAGGGTATTTGTAAAGATATCAAGTTAGCTTACCTTGGGAGACGATGGCGAGGACATTTCACAATGCCAGCAAGCTGAAGAGTTGAATGAGTATGTTAAAGACGCTTCCGTGCACTGAATTTTCTGAATGATTTGAAAGGAACATATCATATTATGACGGATTTGAGATTATAAGATCAAACCTGAGGAAGCGACAGTAGAAAGTTCAACACCTGTGGAAGAAAGAATATCAGGAGCGTCTCGCTGCAAAAGCGAATTTCCCGAAGAAAGTGCGCAGAGTCAGTTGCAGAACGACCGAGATCTTAATTGTCAAGTAAAAAGAGTATATATTGGGGTGCCAAAATCATCTGCATCATCAGAAAAAGAATAATAAAGCGCTTGGAAATATACCTGAAATGGCCCAGAATGCCAACAACTGCCATAGTCATTCCGGCAAAGACAGTGTATGTGTCTCCAACAAATACAGCGGATGGGTACCTGAAGAGATGAATAGTAGATGAACGAGGTACGAGAAATCATTACGTCGGTGAGTAAAATGCTTCAAGAAAAAGAGATGTTAGCAATTACCAATTGAAAGCAAGCAATGCCAAAGAAGTGGCCATCAGTGGCTGAGTAAGATAGATAGAGAAGGCATGGGCCTGCTGATACTCTGTATCAGCAGATGCTCCAATTTGCATAACGTTGTGTATCAGGATCTACAAATAACCGAGATGCATCAAGTTTTGACCCAATGGAAAGTGGGAAGAAAAGAATTCAAAGGCGATATAAGAGTAGAACTTACAGCAGCGGCAATAACAACAGTTTGACCGACTTCAAGGCCATTCAAGCCAGCGTGAATGTTAATAGAATTAGTACAGAAGACAGCCAGTAGCCCCATATATAACTTGTATATCCATCCTGCCACATCAAGATATCATTTGATCAAATATCTACAGTATCAGAAACGTGGTCTCAAAGGGGAAAAAATGACAATGCTTGCTCATGATTATATTACACGAATCTGTACCTAAATCAAGCACTTCCAAGCCAACGTATGAAACTAGAGGCTTTGGTATAACAATTGTTGTGTGACCAGCATACGCCATCAGAAGTGGAAGAGCAGCAAAAGATGGAAGGACGAGTTTTCTGTAGTTCAGATTCAACAAAGGAATATTAAGAAAAAACCAGGCATGAAGTTCATCGGGTAAGTAGGGTAACTGGACTTACACTCTCCAAGGTACATCAAGGACATCATCCACAAATCCAAGCAAAATCATGAGGCAAATAGATGCTAGTGCTGCATTATACTCCACAAGCCACTGCACAGAATTATCAGCCAATGATGATCGATGCTTAGGAAAGTTGTCAGCCTAATAAAACAAAGATCTATCTAGCAACATTATACTACGTTACAGATGAACATGAAACATACATGAACAAGAAGAAACAGAAAAAGGAAAAGAGAGGGGAAATGTGAAGTGGGTGAGTGCTATCGCTGAACCGTTCAGCCTAAAGAAAGTAAACAATTGCATATCAAAGCTCTTGAGAAAAGCACACTTACATTCGAATCTTCTGTGAAATTGAAGTACTGAAATATTATTGCCACGATCAAGAAGACGATACCGACAACAATGCCCAATGACTCAGGCCTGCAAAGAATGAAGAAGAAATAGGAATGAAGTAAATTTGGATTTGCCACTTCAAAGACTAAACAAGATGTGCCTACCGTACAACATTACAAGTCTCAGACATGACAGATGTCTAATACCAAAGATCATAACTTTGAGAACGAAATAAACTCAATGAACACAAACACGCATTTCACTCTCCAGGGGAAATCAAATCCAGAAATTGACACTACCCTGAAGGAAAAACCCTTAAATCTAAGAGATCGAATCGAAAAAACTCACACTTTGTTTTCGCCCTGAGGCGTGCCCCTCTTGTTGATATCAAAACCAAACATGTTTCTCCTGAGGACGTATCTGGCAGCCACAGGTATCATCCTGAGTGTGACGAAGAACCCCGCCAAGCTTAGCCCGCCGTTGATGAGGATAGATCGCCTGAGCTCGTTATCGACCTTGTAATGGAAACAGAGAAGGTAGAGATAGGGCAAGCACAAGAGGGTAGAGATCACGAGAATCACGCCCGATTTCGGCGGAGAGAGTCGAAAATCCTCTCCGGAAGCAGCGTTCTTCCCGGGTTTCTGATCCGCCGCCGGAGAGGGTTTCTCCGAATCGGTCGCGGAGGAAGCTCTCTTACGAGCTGCCATGGCAATCTCGATCGCTCCTCGTAGATTTGCTTCCAAAGTCTGTATGATTCGCTGAAAGTGCAGAATTCAAAGTCCTCTCCTTTTGTGGCGTCACATGGACCAACAGATCTCTGCCACTTGGGTTCTGAACTACACCTGTCTGCCACGTAGGATTTTACGTCTGGTGTTTGAAAAATCCGTTCATTCATGTATAACGACCTAATCTTTTATCAAGTATCAATTCACAAGTACATTCCACAACATCTCGAAAAAAAAAGACTGTACCTTTTCTTTATTTGGAATCTGGATAAAAAAAAAAAGTTTCGATCTTTAAACGATTCACACATTGTTCTGTCCCACAAAACGAGCTGCAATGAGAAAACTTTTGTTCACCTATTTCACGGACAAGAAAGCCTGCGTTTGGCAAAGGAGACAAACCTGCAAGTTTTTTCCGACAGCTTTCTCGTCTAAATAAGCCGACAAAACCATTTAGCCAACCAAAAAAAAACAGGGACTGAGCTGTGGAATGAAAGATCAGAGCTTGAGAATGAGGCCAATGGGGCAATGATCACTGCCATTTACGTCCGGGAGAATATAAGAATCATGGACATCGTCTGCTATCGATTCCGATACCAGGAAGTAGTCCAGTCTCCATCCTGTTTGAACATACGGTTATGGTTTCAGCAAATGCGGTAATGATTCCACCAGAGAGAAAGATGTGATTGCATTGTTCATATATATATATATATATATACCTTTGTTGGTTTTGCGGCCGCCATGGCGGTAACCCCAATAGGTGTAGCCAACAACCTCAGGGTGTTGCCTTCTAAATGTATCGACGAAGCCTCTGTCCAAGAAGTTTTCATCGAAGGATTTCCTTTCTTCTATTGTAAACCCAGCACTCCTTTTGTTTCCCTGACATGGTTTGTTGAATCATGTAATGAAACAGGCAACTATTGGTTTGAAAAAGTGCAGTGTCCAGATAGATGGGGGGAAATATATAAACCGCGGGATTATAGATATCGATTTCTTCATGGGCACAGTTCAGATCGCCTGTCAAGATCACAGGCTTCGATTTTTCCAGCTCCTGTAGATAGATGCAAGTTATGACATAAGATTGTGAGGAATGAAGGAACAGATGAAATGCAGAAAATACAGAACAGAGATGGAAGATCTGTCTTTCTTACTTTCATGTAGTTGCTGAGGGATCGGTCCCACTCTTCGATCCTGTATGACTAGAAACCCCACGGCAAAACCACCAATTACTTTGCTTGATGACTAAAGTATGTAAACTGCAGAAATTAGATACATGTAAAGTCGATAATTACCAGTCTTTTCAGGCCATCTCCTGAGTTAGGGACGTAAGCACTTATCAAGTAGAACGAGTCAAATTCTGCAGTCACAATCCGGCCTTCCATGTCATGATCTGTTCCTGATGGGCCCATGCCATATCGAACTGAGAGTGGTTTTATCTGTCCAAAGAATCAAATTGATAAGAAAAACGATACTTTGCTATAACTTCGTTAAAGCCAACAACAAAATGATTAAACATATCAAATTAAACACATATGAAGATACAATCCCACAGAAAAATCCTTTCTTCTGGTTATCTGTAGTTCTTATTCAGTTAACCAAAGAATAGCAAAAACAGCAAGAGAACACTAGAAAGTAGAAACTCAAAGGAACAAGGCAACATACCCGTGAAATTATCGCTGTACCGGAATAACCAAGTCTCGAGACACTGCAGGACCAGAAACTATGGTCATATCCATCAATTAGAGTTTGCTTAATTTCCTCAGCATCCTTGGCCTGTATCAAGTGCAACAGATGCAATTAGTATAAGATGTTCTAAGCCTACTTTGACTTGCACTTGTGCCTGTCCATGCTCCTCCTAAATTTAACGAGCACCAGAAAACCCATAAACTTTTAGCAAGGGGACAAGGTAACTTGCATTCACCTGGAGCTTGGTCTCCTGCAAACATAGTATGTCGAAATTTTCCTGTCTGGCAAGCTGCAGGGCCGAGAAACTCTCTAACTTCAACAATGCCCTCAACCCGTTAACATTCCAAGTCACGAGTTTTACAAACTTCGTACCCTCTGGCAGAGGTGGAGGTCTCATAGTCTTGGGATTATAAGCAATCCACCCCTTCTGAGGCTTCTTATGGGCAAGTACAGTCCACGGCTCATTTGGGCTAGCTGATGAGATTTTTCCATCACCAGCCCTAATGATTTCACTAGAAATATTTGCCATCGACAACTGCTTACCTAAGGAAACATTATGCACACACAGATAGTGCTATACGATACTGAAATAGCACCAGCAAATATAATGTATTCACCAGTAACATGTATGAGACCTGTTCTCGTCAATGGCTTCTGTTCTTCTGAGACACCTTCCATCGAAAATTCCGCTTTCAACTTTTTCTCAGAAGACTGCTTTACTCTTCTCTTTCCTTGTTCATGGCTAATAACGCTCGCACCATCAGTAGTCTCTTCCCTACTCTTGACCTTTCTCTTGATGGATGTACTTTTAGAACGGGTCAACAAGGTAGTTTCTTCTGCTGCTGCGCCCGAAATTTCATCTGCAAACAGATATCAGTTTAAACCAACCTGAATCCACCAAATTCCAGTTCAAAGAAAACGTCAAACAGACAGCTCCCTGCCTAAATCCTCTATTCCCCTTCCCGAAGTAATCAGCAGTTGTTACAATTCAGATACTTAGCCTTCTGTTTCAAACAGCACAAGGAAATCGACAGCCAAATGCAGAAGAAATTCTGTTCTGTTCTTTTTTTTCTCTCGGGTAGCTAGCATGCTAGACAGGCTTCCGGTCGGTGTGCAGTCACATACCTGACACATTTCTGTCCATGCAAGAACGTAGAGCAGAGACAAGGTTTTGTTTGCGCCCTTTCGGAGGTAACCCAAGTCTCCTATAATTTTAAACCATGACAAAAAAACACACACATGAATCCTTCTGAACTGTAACAAGGGATAATGTCTTCAAAGCAAACCATAAAAGATAAGTAGACAAGCTGATTGCTCAATTTTCCCGATTCAAATGATGAACAGACATTTGGGTTTCTGCAGAACTCGAGAGCAGCCTGCAGAATTGACCTCAGAAGCCAATGGAGTCGAAAGCAGAAAACGAAGCAAAGAATAAAAGAAAGAGAAACTTTGCCTCAATGTAGCTCGAAGTTCTTGAACGGTCATAGCTTCGATATCCCGGTGATCACCCAGAACCGACCCCATATCTTCACTATGGTCATCACCTTCAATGCCCTAAACACCATCCACAAACTAGAAACTGAGTAAAAGAGAACAAATCACACGAACACCCCCACCCCCCAAAGAGAGCTATAAAAATTGAACCAGTCAACAGCAACCTTAGCATCAACCATCTCATGGGAATTTTGGTTAATGGCTGCTTCTACTTTGAGTTTCTTTCCCTTGTTATCGTTGGTAATGGAGGACATAAGCTTCGGCGCATTTGAAACAACTGTCTTCTTCAATGTCGTTGCTCCAATTCGCACACTAACGAATGAACCAGTCCTTATTCTCCTACAAGGCAACACCACAAACCTGGAGCCATTATCGGTTAAAAGAGAGATAATCTGGACACAAGCCGTAAGATTTCCGATTCAAACAGCAGCCCGATGACACACGGAGCCCAGAAAAAGTTAAAGCTGAAATGGAAGTGTGAAGGGTTGATTCTCCTCGTGTCGGTGGAACCGGATAAAGCAGAACAAGAAGAACCCTTAAGGTCGGAGAATGAACGTCGAGATGGAACCGAAACCCACGAAAAAGTCGAAGCAGCTAGTGATGAAACAGAGAGAGTACCTGGCGACATTGATAATGGAGTCCTGGAAACCTAACTGCAGGACTCTGTTCATCGACGATTGGGCAGAGAGAGAAGAGGGGTAAATCACTCAAATATACCTAAAGCATCGCACTCATTTGTCGGATACACCCAAAAAAAAAAATATAAGCCATTAATTTTTTTCGAAATGAACATATTACCCTTAATAAAACCGTATAATTATAATTGTAAAGTCGTTATAATTGATTCTAAATACAATTGCAATTGATTCTAAATGAAGTTGCAAAAAATACATCTAATTGTTTATCAGATCTTTAGTTGTTATATGATCGTAAATACTTTTTTAAGTTGTATACTAGTTATATAACACTCAGTAATAAAATCGTAAAAAATATGAACGAAAGGTTATTTCGGACTTTTTAAGGCCAAAAGTGGTATAGATTTAAAAAAAATTTGCTTTTTTTTTGGTGTATCCCTGAAATTTGTGCGAACACACATATGGTATATTTGAGTGATTTTTCCGAGAGAATAGCGACCCAACTAATGGATCGCGGCGTAAAATAAACACACTACGATATGGGCTTCTACAAAACACGTGTTCCGGTTTTATCCGGTGCGACTGACAGCCGCTTCGACGCTGCGTGTACTACACGCGCCGCCCGTGTTTTCCGTCCCAGCACAAGTAGATGACCCCATATAGTGTTATAGACTCTGATACATTGTGTCACCTTCTCCTTTGTTAAATCCATTGTGACAGTTGTAAAGGGTTCATATTTCATGAATGCCAGTTCATGTTTTGATCCAAAAGATGAAAACTTTGGGACCGTATCAGATCAAAGTTGCCAAAAGAAGGGGAGAGAGTGAAATGAAAACCTTTCTTAAAAGAGAATCAGAATGATCTTGCATTCTACATTGGTGTATATATGTATAAAACCAGGGACCTTCCAAAAGGGCCTGCTCTAGTGTTCCTCTTCCTCTGTAGAACCATTTCTATGTAATGTTAGCCTAAACCCGAAATCTTGCCAGAATGTACACCCGGAGAGCCAAATTCGTTCCCAAGGGAGGAAAGCTCTGTCTTCTCACTTCTCTAAACTCAAAACCTTTATCAAGAAAGCCAGCTCTTTAAGCACTTGAGGTTATGATTCACCCTCTGTTTCTTCTGAGCCGGGAGGTGATTGTGGTGGTACAGCTGATGCTTCCAATCCACCATCAAGATCGAATTCCAAAACCTTCCTGGCTGTTGCCTGAGAGAATTCCCGGGTTTTTTCCACGTTGGAAGAGTTGCTATGGTCCCTGGGGAGAGACATGTGAGCCGAGGCTATCACAGAGCTGAAGACACCGGCCTCTCTCAGCTCTCGGATTATAACCTGAAGAAAGGTGATAGCTTGAGAATGAAAACGAGTAGTTTGATAATCTCGGATGGAATATGTGTGATTCAGGCTGGGAGTAACTCACCATCGGTGCATAAATGCGGGTCAGAATCCCCTTCCTAAGAAGTTTCAGGGTCAATTTTCTGTCGGTCCATACAACTCGTTCTCTGTACCTGCAAATAGGGAAGCTCATAAGATCTCTTGCAGAGAAAGAACATCAAGAAGACGGCGAAGTTTCTACTTTTCAGAGTCTTGAGTCTATGTTACTACCATTGAAGCAGCTCCTCTTCTGATGCAGTGGAAGCAATGATGAATGCCTGCGAAAACATGTAATAACCATAGCTGTTTAATTGTAGCAAACAACTTATCAACAGTCAAAAGGGACCATCCGTACTCACAGCTCTATCAAATTCCAGCATGAAACATCTCTTGACATCCTCTTTAGTCGGTTTGCAGCCACAACGATCACGTCTTGAAATGAGATCAGAAAATTTGGGGTAAGTATAGTGCAGGACAGCGGCTTCATCTAGTTTTATCTCACTGCAGAAAAATTACGACACACATCAGCCATATTACCAACTTCCAAAATGGAGAGATGATTGAAATAGACCAGCACGAGACATTTAACGAAGTAAAAGCATACATATACAAACGTCTGCCATACAAGCATATACCTGAATTGAACGTTGATATGCAAAGAAAACCCATGACAGATACAAGTGAAAAAAAAAAATATGCATGTCTAAACCAGATTGAAGGAAAAATACTCGGGGCTCTTCATGTAGTTGTGCCACCGATGAGCACCATTGGGGCGAAGATGGTCCTGAATTCGAGCAGCTGATTTCCCATTTCCGTAGGTCAGAAAATAGTTTGGATTTCCACGGGTGGACTCTTTATAACTTCCAAAGTAAACATCGTTGGGAAGATGGTCATAGTTCTTCTTGAACATCGATACCTGCATCAAAGTGAAGTGGACAACAAAAGATGGTGTTAAAATCCATAGATGAGAAAAAAACACGGAGAAGAGAAAAATGCTTCGGACCTCACTGAAAGGTTCCTTGATGTCATCTCGCTCAACACTGCTCTCCTGAAACATGGACGATGATTGTTATATATATATGTATATATACTAGTTCTCTTGAATCTCTCTTAAACTCACGTAATTTGGGAAGATGACTTGATCCACGTTTGCAGGAACATTCCCGAGCAACTGCCTCAAAGAATATTCTTGGGTTCCAGAAGGATGTATAAGCTCATCAGTGTCGAGATGGATTATCCAGTCCATGCCAGCATCCTACATTACGGAGCGGAAAATGGAAATGCGGGTGAATGTGTGACAGTTGCCAAATTTAGATTTTCTGCTCATGGTTACTAGATGCAGTATCTTTCTATTAAAAAATTCAGCAATTACCCTCGCCATGGTGATTGCCATTTCCATATTCAGAGTTTGTTTCACGAATAGCTCGTAGTTACACGGCTTGTAGAAGAAGCTCGCCAGCCAGGTCTCGTTCCATATCCGGCTACAAACCAAAGGTAAGGAAACATTACCCGACTAGATTTACAGATGCGGATGAAACACACACACACATACAAAGATATACCAAAAAATAGTAGATTGATTAGATTACAACACGTCAAATTCTGTAGCAGGAAACAAGAACAAAGAACCCCAGAAATAGGGCAACATTCGAAATTCTTACCACAATAATCAGAATGCAACCAACCACATTAAACCCATCTCAAACCTTTTTTAACTCTGCCAAAAAAAATTGATGCCATTCCCGGCATGTTGGTTCATCCGATTCTCTAGACAATTCTAACCCAGAAATTCACAACTAGAGTACATTCCATGCACAGAATTTTCTCAAGATAAAGTGATTTTCTATCTAATAAAGTGACTTTCTAGCCAAAGATATGCAGAAAGGTGGACGCCATGATACCTTTTAGCCTGCTGTTCTTCCAATTCTTTGCTTCTGTATATAACTTTCACACCCTTTAACAAAAATAAAACTTATAAGACGATTAGAAAAACGCAGAGGTCTAAAGCCAGAGTGAGAGGAATCACAAGCAGCCAAATGTAATGAATGAGGCAAAAGCTCCATAGCTGACCGAGATGGTTTCAAGAACTCGTGATACATTTGAACTTGCAGCCTTCCCCTCGACAAATAGATAAAAGGTTGAAACTCCAATAGTCTTGTGAAAGAAAATCCAAGGCAGTGTCTGCTCTAAGCCAGCAGAAGTGCTCGTAGTAATACATATCTGCCATAAATAACAACATTGAACACCGAAAAACAGGCAGAAAGTCGTCATTTTCACCAGTTCAGAATCCTGATTCCATGCCCAAAATCAAATGCCACCATGGGAGGATAAACGATGAACCTCAGGCCAGAGAGGGACTCATCCTAAGATTATTAAACAACGTAAATTGCCAAAATTTCAACAAACTGGCTTCTAAAAGACGGAATTTTCCTATGAATCAAGTCCTAACCAGTTTCGGTTTCTTCATACATGACTCTGGTTAGGCACAAGCCATGATATCTTACAACTTCTACACTCAAGGTGAAAAAGAACAACAATTTCGTGTTTTTTCTTACACCCACGTGAGAGTAATGCAGAAACAAAGGATCCATCAATGAAACCGATCAACTGGATCGGCATCATCTGGAAGCCAAAGGATACATTCGTACGAGCAAATGTGTTGATCGCAAAAGATCGAACCACGCAAAAGAAGAAAAAAAAAAACTAAACAAGAAACCATAAATCTCGAACCCAATCGGACCAAAGAGACCTCACCCTAGGTTTCAGATCCGACCCGTAATCGAACTTCGAGTCCCGGAAATACGGAAACGAAGGGGAACGGCTCTGACCCAGAATATTTGCGCAACCCGAATCAGAGCTCGAACTGCGCAGCGAGCTTTTCTCGGAGACGGAACCCATTCCTGGGAACTCATGGCGATCAGGAGACCACCGGGTAATCGGGTCGTTTAACCCGCCTCGCCATTGGAGGATGAAGGCGAAGCAGGCGAGGGTTAGAGGAAGAAGGGTCAAGAGGAAAACGAGCCGAGAGAAAGACGATGAAGAAGACGGAAGGAGCCTCGAGGAAGAAGAAGAAGAGTGCAGACCCGCCATGCGAGAATGCGCAAGGAAAACGGCAGATTAATAGAACAGAGAAAAAATCCCGAAGGTGTATGAAGGTATATATATACCTATGTATGTATCTATATGTGTGGGTGTAGAGGTGGGAGGGAGATGACGATACTTGAAACCGAAGGACCCTGAATGGCTCTCATAAAATTGGAGAGGGAGCCGTTTGTCAGTTGGTCTTTTTCTTCCTTTTTTCTTTTTTATATTCTTGGATAAATATTTCATATTAAAATTAAAAAATCCAATGAAATTATAATTAAATTATCTAATAATTCTTTTATCAAATACGATTGGAAAATAATTTGGTATCAAAATTAATGGGAAACCCTTTTTCAAACGTTGCCTTTAATTTCCTGCCAAAAGAATATTCAAAAGAGCATTTAATTTTAAATGCAAAACTGACACAGTAATTAGATCTTTTTTGGTAACGTTGATTAATTTTAGCTTTGAACGAAAAAAGTAGGGGGAGAGATTAGGGGATTAAAGTATCTGCCAAACCCTAATTAAATGACAAAATAGCTAAATTAAAAAAATGCCTTAAATTAAGATTCGGACAAGTCATGTGGTTTTATGACGAATTTGTCCACTAAAGTAATTGGAAAAAAAAAAGCATATATACACGTATAATGCTGATGAGGAAAAAACAAACTAAATGGAAAAAGCTTTGCTTTATTTGTATCCTCATTTTTTTTCCCTAAATTATAAAAAAAAAAATTGCAAAGCCCTAAATGAGCAAAAGGCACATGTGCATGGACATAGTTGGATATGGGACAAATTGAAAAATAATAGATTCCGAATCCGAATAGTTTGGATTTTAGAATTTAAAAGGATACTTAGTAGATGTCCAAAATGTTTGACACGAGAGCAAGGTAAAAGATGAGACCATTTGGTTATTATATTAAGTTTCGAAAAATATTTATTTTGTTAAAAAAAAAATCAGGTTTTTCGGGATTTTTTAATATTCGATTCGGTTCCGTAGGTTTATTCAGTTTTTTAAAAGAATAAGCGTTTGAGATTTCTTAAGAGTTCGGTTCGGAGGCAATATTGATTTTTTTATTCGATCTGTTTCAGATCTTCCGGATCGAATCTAAACGCACACCCCTATTTAAAATTAGATATTTCGTGTAAATACCTATAAAATTATCAGAATACCTGTAAAATCAACCAAAATCAATGAAATTTCATTACAAAAAAAAAAATCAATGAAATTTCAGAAACTTTTGTGTCCGTGTACCTGATTTTAACTGCGGATAACCGGGTTGCGACTTGCGAGTACCGTGTCTCATGAGACCGAGACCGAGACAATACCCTCAAAAAGAAAATCCACGAGAACGAGACGGAGGTCCGGTACCAAAAAGCTCGAGTACCTGCACACACACACCCTACTCGCAGCGACTAAAATGCATCGCCCGATCGTCTGAGAGCGATATGAGCAGCGACGAGAGGTCGGATATTCCCGTCCAAGACAGAGTTCAGGTCGGGAATCTCCATACCCGTTTTCATATCCAAAACCATCTTGTGAGGCTTACAGACATATCTCCTTGCATTCTTGGCCTCCATGTCTGAATCTGATAAATAATGCTCCTTGGCTATCACAAGGAGCTTGGCCTTTAGCCGGTTAAGGGCTTTCATCTTATTCGCAAACCAGCTTCTTTCACCTGTGTTAGATCAATATGAGGCACCTTTAGATATTAATATATATATATATATATATATATCTCATCTAAGATGAATCTATGTATCCATTGGCATTAGGAAAAGAGGTTTATGGACTAAAAGAATGAGAAAAAAATACCTGAAGACTCGACGGCTATTCCAGTTGGAAGATGCTGAATCCGAACCGTCATCTGTCCATGTCTTCTCTGAAGATTCTCCTTTGAGGAATATGATACAACAATATCCCCGTCGTTTACTCGCAAATCCGGATCCGTTCTGAGGAATAAAGGAACCACGTCCACCGAAGCTGAACATACCTGGCAAAAGTTTCCTTAAATGCTTTATATGGAAGAAAGTGAATTTCAAAAACCGTGTTCTTAAGGTAATAAATACCTCATCAGACATGGAATCAATACGAGATCTTTTGATAAGGCGGTGAATGCCTCGTTCGCCCAAGAGATAACCGTAGGCATACTCGAATTCGAATTCTATGGAAGCTGAATTGACACCTTTGCTCGAGAAGTGGAAATTGTCATCGAAAACCCTTGCTTTTCGGCCTAGCTTTTCAGCCCATTTGGTGTACATCCTGACAAGTCGCTCTGCCCATATCTGCAAGCTGGGGAGTTTATCGATGAAATAACCAAGGCACGAGCCAGAATGAGCAAGCGAGATATCGACAGCTTTGCCCGACATATATTAGGCCTATGCTCGGTTACTAGGCTTTGAATATCTAACAATGAAACGAAAGAGAAAACAAAGCTGAAAGTGCCATTCGTGCCTTTGATAGGACTACCATATACTATGTCAATTGACATCATACCCTCATTTCGTGGAGAAATAATAGTTTGCCCATTAGTCAAATGCTATAACTATGAAGTGAAAGAATGGTGAAATGACCTGAGAATTTGCATCTTCAGACCCAGCTTTGATAATCATGCATGCACCTTCGCTGTCATATCGGTCTCTAAGAAGCTTAGACATCTCATAGTGATGCAAGGACGTGCCCACATCCAGAGAAGAGTCATATGCTTGCTCAAAGAGACCGTAATCGATAGCATCCATCTCTGCCAGCTGCGTGATTAGTTTTGCTTCTTCAGCCTAACAATAGAATAAACGAAATCGATCAATTCTAGCCAAAAAACCATAACATAAAAGATGACAATAATGATCACTGTTTTAACATAGGAACCTTGTATTTCAGGTCTTTGAGGGCATCAACTGCTCTTTCACTGTCGGCCAACTTCAGAAGGATCTCGTTGGATTTGGCCGGATCATCCCATAAGTCATAGTCACGCATCATCTCTTCTTGTTTTACCCATCGCTCTTCCTCGAGCTCAAGAGCAGTTGGGGCCAACATCTCAGCTCTGAGAACAGCATCTTCAATCTTCCTCTTCAGTGAAAACATTCCTAAGGACATTGAGTAAAGATCAGATACACGCTTAATATCTCTTTAATATATATATATATATATCTTGAGAAAACACTGATCAAGATGCTCAATTTTAAGACTTGGACACAACCCCTGTCACAATCTTAACACTCCCTAGCTTCTCCTCGGAACAAAGGGTCACAACCTTAAAATCAAACCCAGTGGAGTCGAAGATATAGGAAATGCTATCATCTGTCGTAATGTCTCAACAGAGCTTATCGAACTCGGTAGCTCCAACCACAATCTGTACCCTCTTCCACTTAGATGCCACCATCACAATCTATCAATGCGACCATTCTACGGATAGAGTAACACAAAGAGCATAGAGAAGAGACAAATACAGATCGAGAGTGTTACCCAGTTGCTTGTAGACGGTGTTCTTGTCATCCATGGAACCAGAAGCTCGAGCTGTGAAATGCAGAAGCCGAGGTGGTCTTCTCTTCCCCAACTCTCTAGAAAATCTCCGCCATGCCAGTCCTTCCCCTCCTCCGATTCTTCCGCTTGTAAGCTCTGCCGCCATCTTTCTCCGGAATTTCTAAGCTTGTTTGTCCGCTCAGCACTAAACAGTAAAGGGCATAGTTATGAATCATGAGCTAGTCCACGTAATGGGTATTTGCCTCACCACAACCTTATCCTTAGATTCTGTCCGAATTCGGGTTTCTAAGACTTCCACGTCGGGCGTCTGGTGAGAGATTTTACCACGCCAAAAGAGTTACCGTCGCATCAAGGTAAAATGCTTTGTGATATCGAGACTCAATTCGTCGGGTAATAAACCGGATCAAACCGACTCGATCTCTATATCACAAAGATAAGATTTGGCAAAGGCTTCATCCATCGTCGCTCGGAATGAGAAGCAGAAACGTTTGCTACACATTTCGCCAGTGACACCTAGACATTCCAGATTCTGTATTCATCTCTTTCCTCGCTACAGATGAAAGCAATCGAACCCAGTCACATAAACAGCGATATCGATAATCGCATCGGCTATTAGCCAAAAATATACTCATTTAACTAGACCCACAAATTTGAACATATAGAAATACTCCCCAAACAACATCACCACACATTGAAATGCAACAAAGGTGAGGAATACCCGGGAAAAAACACAGATCTAGACGAAAATGAGATTTCAACTCTGTCGTGTCTGGATAGAGAGATCTGGAAGCCATTCGGGCCAGATTTGGAGGTGATCTTCTCACCTTCCAGGCAGCACAAAACTCGAGCAGAGCCAAAATTAAGAATATTACAGAAAATTGAATATTCTTCGATTCTTGCATCATGATTTCTAGGTTTTCACCAATCGGATAGAGAGAGGACTTCGCCCGCGATGCTCTCTCTGGAGCCATTATGATTTTCAAAGCGAGGATTTCAAAACAAAAATTACAAAGGTGAGGGGGACAAGTTTAAATAGATGGGAGAAAGCCGAAAGGATATTTGTGTAATTAATCTCTAGTTTCGGGGTGAAAAAGGGAATTAAAAATTTTATTCTCCCTAATACGCAGCGTTTTGGGAGCCTTAATAATATCATCTTCTCCACCATCGAGCCAGAAGAAAAGCGCAGGAGAAAGCTATAGCGCTTCATCGTCGCTTTCTTCATTCGTTTGTTTCGTCGGAAATCAGACTAATACTGTCGGAGAAATGGTCGTTTTGATATCTACTGCTACGTCTGCAACGACAGCCTACGGTGCGAACCCGAAGCTTCAAGACGAGAGTTTTCGCATTTACCGGTGGAAACCCAGATCGGAAGTTCCATTTTTCTCAGGTAATTCGCAACTTACTGCCCAAACCCAGAAATTTTTTCGTGTTTCATCTGAAGGGTTTTTAGAAACAGCTCAACTTTTTTCACCAGGATTGTGTGGCAAAAAGAAGAAACGTGAAGTTCCCATTTTGTGCTTAGCGGTGAAGAACGACTCAGTTGTTCAATCAGAGGAGAAGATAAGAGGAAAATTTATGCCGAAGAGAATGAATGATCGTATCTTGAGTGAAGGGAGGGATGACGATGAGGAGCTTGGGCGGCCAATATGTCCAGGTTGTGGGATTTTTATGCAGGACGAGGACCCGGATTTGCCCGGTTATTATCAGAAGAGAAAGGTCGCTGAGCAGAAGCTGGAGGATGAGGAAGAGGAGGAACACATCGAAGGTGAGCTTGATGGGTATGGATTGGATGGTGAAGTAGAAGAAGCAGAGTTAGACAATGGAATCAATGGCATAATGGAGGAAAGTGAGGGAGAGGATGCTAAATCTGAAAGTGAGGATGAATTTGACTGGGAATCGGATGAATGGGAAGCTATGTTGGAGAATGAAGAGGATGATGGTGAATTAGATGGTTTTGCTCCGGCCGGTGTTGGGTATGGTAATATTACGGATGAGGTAGTTGAGAAGGCAAAAACAAGAAGGCTCTCTAAAGCAGAGAAGAAGAAGATGGTTAGGGAGGAAGCAAGTAAACAGAGGGATGGTGTGACAGTGTGTGCTCGTTGCCACTCTTTGAGGAACTACGGCCAAGTGAAGAATGAGAAGGCGGAAAATCTGATACCCGATTTTGATTTCGAGAGGTTGATCTCAACCAGATTGATAAAACCCGCAAGTAACGCAAGTGCCACTGTCATAGTCATGGTTATTGATTGTGTTGACTTCGATGGTTCATTCCCAAAACGAGCAGCAAAGTCTCTGTTCAAGGTGCTGCAGAAAGCAGAAAACGACCCCAAGCTTAGCAAAAAGCTCCCAAAGCTTGTTCTTGTAGCAACAAAAGTCGACCTTCTCCCCTCACAGATCTCACCTACTCGGTTAGACAAATGGGTGCGGCAGCGTGCAAAGGCTGGAGGGGCACCTAAACTAAGTGGAGTGTATCTGGTCAGTTCACGTAAAGATGTGGGCGTCAGAAACTTACTGGCTTACATCAAAGAATCGGCCGGTCCACGTGGAAACGTGTGGGTAATTGGAGCTCAGAATGCGGGCAAGTCTACCTTGATCAATGCTTTATCTAAAAAAGAAGGCGCAAAGGTCACAAGGCTGACTGAAGCTCCAGTTCCCGGAACAACTCTCGGGATATTAAGGATTGGTGGGATTTTGCCCGCAAAGGCAAAGATGTACGATACACCTGGCCTTCTTCATCCGTACCTTATGTCCATGAGATTGAATCCGGAGGAGCGGAAAATGATAGAGATAAGGAAGGAGCTTCAACCTCGGACGTACAGAGTGAAGGCAAGTTAGCTGTTACCCTCTCTTTTATCTGAAAGTTTCTGGCTTTTATCCATATTTAGCCATGGATGAACAGGAAATGGATGTGTTCTTAAAACCCACCAACAATAGAACTAAAAATCACACATTTGAGCTTCTTTGTAAAGAAATTAAATGTTGCATGGCTGCATATACTGTAGAGGCAGCAACTGTTTTAACGGTTTCAGAGGTATATTACAATGTTCGAGTTTGATTTCTCATTCAAATTCACCTGTTTCTTAGTCGCTTTGTCAGTAACAAGAACTAAACCAGTGCAGTTGATTTGTGGCTTTGCATCTGGAACTTGCAGGCAGGGCAATCTGTGCATATCGGTGGACTGGTCAGGCTGGATCTTGTCCAAGCTTCCGTACAAACAATATACATAACAGTATGGGCATCACATAGTGTTTCCTTACATCTCGGAAAGACAGAGAATGCGGAGGAGATATTCAAGAGCCACTCTGGTCTACGCCTACAGGTAACCTTACATAGCTGCAACTTCTCTTCAACCCCATAGTTCATTTTTAAGACCACAACCTAATCCAGTTATTGTCTTAGCCACCAATTGGAGCGGACAGAGCATCTGAAATGGTGGGCGAGTGGCAAGAGAAAGAGATTCAGATGTCGGGAAATAGCTGGGACGTGAAGAGCATCGACATTGCAGTGGCTGGTCTGGGATGGTTCTCGCTCGGTCTCAAGGGTGAAGCCAAGCTGGCCTTGTGGACGTATCAGGGCATCGAAGTTACACTGAGAGAACCATTGGTTCTTGACCGTGCGCCATTTCTCGAACGGCCTGGTTTCTGGCTGCCCAACACCATCTCCGATCCCCTCCTTGGCAACCGTTCTAAGCTTGACGAGGCTCGGAAGAAGAAAAAGCAGAGAGACAATACAGATTTTCTCGCGGAGATTTCTCCATGAAACAGCTCATAGAGCTGAAACTGAGAGTGTTCATGAGCAGGATGAATGGAAATGAACATCTTTTTTCTCATTTCATTTGGAATTTTACATTTTTTTTTTTTGTTTACATTTTGGGAATGGGAGAGAAATCTGAGAATGAACAACAGTAGGATACAAGGTTTTACAGCTTGGACAGAGCATAACTACAACAGGTACAAATCTAAGGTACAACCAAACTAATGGAAAGCTCAGTTACCTCAGCGAGGCTGGTGGATGTTACGGGGACTGCACCTAGGGTTCACCCACTTTGCTGGCTTCTCGAAATACTTGGCTGGTTTTGCTCCCGATTTCGGGCTTCCGCCTTCAAGAGATTTCAGATAGCCAACCACGCCAGCATCCTCTACCAGCCCTGATGTATAAACCATGAAAATAATTAGGAATTTTGGATGAGATTTGTCGAATCTGGTTCATGAATTCAACTATCATTGGAAATTCGAAGCCTTACCGACATCAGATGATGGATGGTAAAATGTACCCTCGGATTGAAACTCGAACTCAGCAGCGTCAGGGTCGAAGAACTCATCAATGGCATCGAACTCAAATGATTCAGGCAGCAGATCAACTACATCTATGTTGCCATTGTCACCATTGTCGTAGAAACCGTCCTCGCCCTGGTGCTGGCTGATCCAGTAGTCATGGTACCAGGGCGAGGTCGTGACCAGTTGCCACCACTCGGGAGAGAAATCCTCCACCTGCTGAAGAGCGGCAGGGATGAAGAGCGGTGCATCTGGGTTCAGTGTGGATCTTCTTCCTGAAATGAGCGCCATTTCCTTTGTTGTCGGTTTTCAGACTCGGGTTGTTCTAGATCTGTACAGACAGGAACTGAGATCAGCGTAATGGACAAAGACCAAATTCACATCTCAGATCCATTAGAAAAGACTGTTACTTTGAAACAAGGAACATATCGGAGACATAATCTGCAAACAAACCCTATCGGAGTCAAAATCGGACAACCCAAACACTAAGGTCATAACGATGACTATGAACTCGCGATCGAGCGATCGAGCGACATGAATTTGCGCTAAAACCCGTGATCAACATTCTGAGATAAAGCTGATCGCTGGGATTTGACTAAGTATACAACTTGACCGTCGGGCAAGATCTGAAGAGTTTCCCCTTCCTCGATCTCGAATATCCGTAGAAATCAACTCATTAACGAATCAGAAAGGTCAAGACAAGTAAAATCCACAACTCCGAACAAGATCGACGATAAGAGCAGCGGGGGATAGCACGACCACTTCAAATTTCTTCTAAATTCCCAGAATTTTCTCGGTGACCAAACAGATCCATCAAAATCCATGAAATTCAAACATTCAACTTCAACAAAAGATCATCTTCTCGAGTACACACATTCATCCAACAGAGAGAAACACGTAAAGCGAGAACTTTACCTTAGCCGAGACAAATTTTTCTCCCTTTCTCTTCCAATAAAGAAATCGTTCAAGACGCGAGGGGGGTTTATATACAGAAAGAAAAGGAGGTTCGGGTCCGAACCTGAGGTCGGGGAACCCGGGGTCAAGATAATTTAGGGGAAACAACAAGTGGGTAGATGTGGGCCCGAACGTCCACGCGGAAGCGCGTTACTGTTGGCTTCGTTTGACTTTCCTCGTGCTGGCTTATAACAGAGCATAAAACAACATATCATCAAGTGAACTAATTATGCGTTTATAAAGCCATTAAATTTAATTTAAATTGATAATTATACTTTCTGTCTCTGGTCCTTAATGGCTCATTTATTTTTCTTTTTTTTATTTTGTTTTTTGCTGATACAATATGCATATATATGTGCTTGCATGGCAGATACGCACCATATATATATGCTTCGCTTATAAAATGATATTTTCTCGCGGAATAACTCATTACCATTGATCTTGTATAACTCAAGTTCCATTCTCTCTCTCTCTCTCTCTCTCTCTCTCTCTCTCTCTCTAAGTTTGATAAGAAGAAGCTCAAAGTCAATTTTATTACAGCAACTGCATATGAACAGACATGAACAAGAAAGACACACACATATACTCGAATGTGATGGCATCAACACGTAAAAAAAAACAGAAAGAGATTATACGGAAACACAGAGAGAATCATGGGTTTCAAAATGGAAGAACCAAAAAGATCAAAAACGCTTTTACACTTTATCATCGCTGATCATCATCTTCGGCTCTGAAAGAATCAGACAAGACGACACCTTTCCCGTCCCTACCGACATGTTTATGCACGGAGACCGACTGATCGCTCGTGTTTTCACCACGTGTAGATGTTACAGGAGAAGCGTCATGATCGTCAAGAACTCGGTCCCGTTTCTTGATCTGCAACGGAAGCATGACGGGCTTTTGATTCGTCGGAGGTACGGTCGCCGTACGAGAGGGTCGCGGATAGAAGAAGTCGGTGGGGAAGAAGTTGTACTGAAGACCGGCCACGATCATTGGGCTCTATGTGTTAAGAATCTGATATGGGTTTTTTTTTCTTTAATTCTGTGTGATTTTAGGGTTTGAAGAAAAATGTTTTGTTGGGGGCTTTATTTATAGATAGACTGTACGTTCATGAGAATCTGGGGCAATCAAGGGGTGTAAATGGCACATTGGAAAATGTTGGGGTCACTTTTTTGAAAAACTTTTTGCCCTTTCTGGTTCTATTGTTTTCGCATCTCTTTTGTGTGCCAGTTAAACAACGAATTAATATAAAATATCGAGTAATTTTAGGTTTTTTTTTTTTTTTTAAGCAAACCATAATATAACCGTATTTTCAAAATACAATTCAAACCCGTGGACCGGAAATGGAGCTAGTTTCAATTAAAAGTCAACCACATAAAAGTCAGATTTTTTACTAAAATTTATTTCTATAGACACGTGTTGAAAAAGTATACAAGAATATCATTCATTCTAGAATATAGAATTTAAGTATTTTGGGGATCCTAGAATAAATTGGACCGGATTTTTCTGCTACTTTTCGGACCACCAAGAGATCCTGTGTTTGTGTCGCGTGAGCCAAACGCAGTTTAACCATGTGTTAGAATTATTTATTCAAAGGAATATAATGCATTTTCTAAAACAATCAATAATAATATTATATATTTTTCTATTGCATTCTTACACTCTTTTTGAGTCATGGTGAATATCTTTTTTTTAAAATAAAAGATAATAAAAAAATGTACCGTATAATCAATTGTCATAACCAAAAAAAGAATATACACATAAGAACAACAAAATGGTTGATTTTGGGTATAAACTATAATTATTTGTTTAGATTCATAAAAATATCCATGAATAGATTATAAAACTATGAAAACCATATTTGATGAAATGGGGGTGATGGGTTGAAGGATCATTTAAAATATTGGGTTTAATTGAAAAAAAATATCACATTTCCTAGTTATTTTATTTCTGATATGATATGTTATGGGTCCATATTAAGCCTATAATAGTTTTTTTGCAGGCCCATATTAAGCCCAATATATTGAAAAGCATATCCCCTCTGTTTCTTCTATCTTCGGAAAATGATACTTAAAACCCTAAAACCCCTGAGTTTTTAAATCGCCATTTCTTCAGTCGTCTGCCATTGCTCGACGACACCTTCCACAAACATCAAAAGCCCTCGGAAAACCCTAAATCCGTAGCAACCATGTCGGAGGTCGAAATCTCCCTCTCGGAGAAGAAGAAGAACAAGAAGAGGTCTGATGCTCACGCCGAGGCGACGCCGAAGACGACGGCGGAGAAGGATGCCGCCGACGCCGGGGACTTCATGATCAAGCCGCAGAGCTTCACTCCCGCCATCGACACGTCCCAATGGCCCATCCTCCTCAAGAACTACGACCGCCTCAACGTTCGGACCGGACACTACACTCCTCTCCCCTCCGGTTTCTCCCCACTGAAACGTCCCTTGCAAGAGTACATCAGGTACGGTATCATCAATCTCGACAAACCCGCGAACCCTTCTTCTCACGAGGTCGTTGCTTGGATCAAACGTATCCTCCGTGTCGAGAAGACGGGTCACAGCGGAACCCTTGATCCCAAGGTCACTGGGAATCTCATTGTTTGCATCGACCGAGCTACACGGCTCGTGAAATCGCAGCAAGGGGCGGGTAAAGAGTATGTCTGTGTTGCTCGTTTGCACTCTGCTGTTCCAGATGTTGCAAAGGTTGCTAGAGCTCTCGAAACTCTCACTGGAGCTGTGTTTCAGAGGCCCCCTCTAATCTCTGCCGTGAAAAGACAGCTTAGGATTAGGACAATATATGAAAGCAAGCTGCTTGAGTATGATGCAGACAGGCATTTGGTTGTGTTCTGGGTTTCCTGCGAGGCAGGTACGTATATCAGGACAATGTGTGTCCACTTGGGTCTGCTTCTAGGTGTGGGTGGGCATATGCAGGAGTTAAGGAGGGTGAGGTCCGGAATCTCGGGTGAGAGAGACAACATGGTCACAATGCATGATGTGATGGATGCACAGTGGATGTACGACAATTATAGGGATGAAACTTACCTTAGGAGAGTCATTATGCCTCTTGAAGTGTTGTTGGCTAGTTACAAGAGGCTTGTCGTGAAGGATTCCGCTGTGAATGCCATTTGCTACGGTGCTAAGCTGATGATTCCCGGTCTGTTGAGATTCGAGAACGACGTCGAGGTCGGTGAAGAAGTTGTTCTCATGACGACTAAAGGTGAGGCGATAGCTATAGGGATAGCCGAAATGACAACAGCTGTGATGGCTACTTGCGATCACGGGGTGGTGGCTAAGATAAAGAGAGTGGTAATGGATAGGGACACGTACCCGAGGAAGTGGGGATTGGGGCCGAGGGCTTCGATGAAGAAGAAGCTTATCAGCGAGGGGAAATTGGATAAGCACGGTAAACCAAACGAGAAAACGCCCCAAGAGTGGATGAGGAATGTGGTTCTGCCGCCCGGTGGGGATGCTATGGTTGCTGGGATTGCCGCTGCGCCGGAAAAGAAAACCCCAGCTGTGGAGGAGGAGGAGAAAAAGGAGGATGAGAATGGTGAAGGCGGGGAAAAGCGCAAGCGTAAATCAGATGAAAGCAGTGACAGCGGCCGTGCAACTGTCCCAGCTAAGAAATCAAAAACCAAAGAAGCTGAAGCAGGAGAGAAAGTTAAGTCAAAGAAGTCAAAGGAGGAGGGAGAAGAGGAGGAAGCTGGATCTGACAAGAAGGAGAAGAAGAAGAAGAAAAAGAAGGATAAAGGAGACAGAGAAGAGGAGGAGACAGAGAAGGTGAAGAAGAAGAAGAAGGAACACAAGATCAAGGAAAAGGAAGAAGATGAGTCTTCGCCCAAATCCGAGAAGAAGAAGAAGAAGAAAAAGAAGAGCAAAGAGACCTGAAGCTATTACTAATGGCGAAGATGAATCATCTGCAAGAGAAGAGCGAGAAGAAGAAGAAGAAGGACAGAGATCATGCAGGTGGAGAAAGAGTGAGACCAAAGGCAATATTCCTTTCGTTTACGTTCCTTTCTACAACATTTGTGCTTTATTTAGTACATGCAATGCAACGATGATGAGGCCCGGTCCAATTGAATTTTAGGGCTTCGTAATTGGGCCTTTTGGGCTTTCTTCACGTTACAAGTCCAGCCCGTCTTCTGTTCAAGTTCACGTGGCCAACATCAATCAATCGCTGCTTCTAGGAGTCCGTTTTCTTGCAAGCAAAAACGGTGACAGAAATTGAGATGCTCTCTCTCTCTCTGTATATATGTAATAGCACAAGTTTCCTCGGATTTCCAAATTCAGCAAGCTCCCGGAGATTAGGGATTGATTGCCATTGCCGTTTCTGTCCCTTTGCAAATCTAGGCTCTTTATTCCTAAAAATAAAAAACAAAAAGACAAATAAAAAAGGTAAATCATCGGAGCATGTAAAACTCCGTGTCGCTATCTCATTATCACCTTCGGCA
>NW_010970652.1:512126-517370 GCF_000463585.1 Tarenaya hassleriana | reverse complement strand
GCATTCCCAATGCATCTCATCGCTCGCGGTGCTGTCATTGTCGCCTTCTATCAGATCAGATGGACCTTCTGAATTCTGGTTTTTCATCGGGCTTCTGGGTTTTTTTTTTCTTTCTCGTGTTCATGGAAAAGGCCATTGAATAATCAATCATTCCCAAGAGAGGTCTCGTGTTTTTGGATCGAGGACATGGATATAAGCAACGAGGCAAGCGTTGATCCGTTTTCAATCGGACCCACGACATTAGTCGGGAGGACGATTGCCTTTCGGATCCTCTTCTGCAAGTCCATGTCCCAGTTTAAACACCGTTTGCTCAGATTCCTCGTGCGTTTCTTCCGTAGAACCAGGGCTCTTCTCTCACCAATCATGTCTTGGTTACACCCCAGGAACCCACAGGGGATATTGATAATGGTCTCGACGATTGCGTTTCTGTTGAATCGCTACACGAGCTTGAAAGCGAGGGCAGAAATGGCGTACCGGAGGAAATTCTGGAGGAACATGACGAGGACTGCGTTGACGTACGAGGAATGGTCTCACGCCGCGAAAATGCTCGACAAGGAAACTCCGAAGATGAACGAATCCTATCTTTACGACGAAGAGCTCGTTAGGAACAAGCTTCAAGAGCTCAGACACAGAAGACAGGAGGGTTCTCTAAGAGACATCGTCTTCTTCATGAGAGCTGATCTTGTCCGAAACCTCGGCAACATGTGTAACCCTGAGCTTCACAAGGGTCGGCTTCAGGTGCCGAAACTCATCAAAGAGTACATCGATGAGGTCTCGACCCAGTTGAGGATGGTCTGCGACACGGACACTGAAGATCTCTCTCTCGAGGAGAAGCTATCTTACATGCACGAGACAAGGCACGCCTTCGGGAGAACTGCTCTGCTTCTAAGTGGAGGAGCTTCTCTTGGAGCGTTTCATGTCGGCGTGGTCAAGACTTTGGTCGAACACAAATTACTGCCGAGGATCATCGCTGGTTCGAGCGTTGGATCGGCAATGTGTGCAGTCGTGGCCACGAGATCTTGGCCCGAGCTTCAGAGCTTCTTCGAAGGCTCTTGGCATTCTCTTCAGTTCTTCGATCAGCTTGGTGGGATTTTCGCCATCGTGAAACGGGTCATGACGCAAGGCGCGGTTCATGAGATCAGGCAGTTGCAGTGGATGCTGAGGAATCTCACCAACAATCTCACCTTCCAAGAAGCTTACGACATGACGGGTCGGATTCTCGGGATCACAGTTTGTTCCCCTAGGAAGCACGAGCCTCCGAGGTGCCTTAACTATCTGACATCCCCACATGTTGTCATATGGAGTGCGGTCACTGCTTCGTGTGCGTTCCCAGGCCTTTTCGAGGCACAAGAACTAATGGCTAAAGATAGAAGCGGAGAGATTGTTCCTTACCATCCGCCTTTTCATCTAGATCCCGAAGAGAGCTCCGGGGAATCATCAGTTCGACGGTGGAGGGATGGCAGTTTGGAGATCGACTTACCCATGACGCTACTCAAAGAGCTTTTCAATGTCAATCATTTCATCGTGAGTCAGGCCAACCCTCACATCGCACCATTCTTGAGGTTGAAGGAGTTCGTCAGAGGTATCGGTGGCAGCTTCGCGGCCAAGGTACAGTTACTTGATTCAAAAGAAACAGTTTTTTTCTAATCATTGACGCAAATTCTTCCCTCTTTTGATCTGGTAAAGCACTGAATATGTCGTCTTCATCCCAAAAAGCTCGCACAACTGGCTGAGATGGAAGTGAAACACAGATGCAACCAAGTACTCGAGCTCGGGCTTCCTCTGAGGGAAGTCGCCAAGCTTTTCGCTCAGGATTGGGAAGGCGATGTCACAATCGTAATGCCCGCCACGCTATCTCAGGTAATCAGAGCCAATCCACGTGAAAATTCATCTATTTCGGACAACAAACGGATAAGAAACTGTAAAATACCAGTCCAAAGTTCCAAAATCCAATCTTTCCAATATGGATTGGATCATATCACAGGTTTTCTCCTGATTTCGTAAGCTGTGTGCTTTGTGTTCAGTACTTGAAGCTCATACAGAACCCTACAAATGTAGAGATCCAAAAGGCGGCGAACCAAGGAAGAAGATGCACTTGGGAGAAGCTTGCGGCAATCAAAGCAAACTGCGGAATCGAACTCGCACTCGACGAGTGCGTCTCCGTCCTCAACCATACGCGCCGCCTCAAACGCGCCGCTTGAAGCTCATACAGAACCCTACAAATGTAGAGATCCAAAAGGCGGCGAACCAAGGAAGAAGATGCACTTGGGAGAAGCTTGCGGCAATCAAAGCAAACTGCGGAATCGAACTCGCACTCGACGAGTGCGTCTCCGTCCTCAACCATACGCGCCGCCTCAAACGCGCCGCGGGGAGCCCCGCCGCTGCAGTACCACCATCTTCCTCATCGCAACACGCTTTGGCCGGCTCCACAAGATTCAATGCTTCCAGAAGAATTCCGTCCTGGAATTGCATCGCACGTGAGAATTCAACCGGATCCGTGGATGATGATCTTCTCGCAGAAGCTTCGTCTATGTACCAACAAGCCGTGGGCGGATCCAACAGGATCAACCGATCCCCCAACTGCAACAATTCGCACGACGGAAGCGACACCGAATCCGCCGACGGCGTCGGAGACTGGACGAGATCCGGGGGACCATTAATGAGGACAACGTCTGCTCAGACGTTCATCGAGTTCGTGCAGAATCTCGACACGGTCAACACTGAATTACCGGTGTTCAGAGGCTTGGCGACGAACCCTAATTCACCCTCCGGCGGAGGAAGAGGATCGGAGAACCAGTTGAGTGCTTCGTGTAGCATCACAGTCACCGAAGGCGACTTTCTTCAGACGGAGAGGACACATAATGGGATCGTGCTGAACGTCGTGAGGGGAGACAATCTGCGGAGGAATCGCGATCCGGAGAATGGTCACAGCACGGAACCGCCGGAATGCGTGCAGCTAGATTCGCCGGGAAAGGACATCGACGGTGGAAGTTCGGCGTCGGAAGACGGAGATGTAGAGGCCGGCGAGCCCTAAACCCCCCCAAATTCCAAAAGATCTTTTCCCAATTTTTTATCCTTTTTTTTTTTACCGAGAAGTGGACAAAAATGTTTGATTTACCAAAAAGTGGTGACGAAAACATACGATTTGCGAAGTTTGAGGAACAAATCGTAAATATGAAAAATGCAAAAGACTGAACTGTAATTTCTGTAAGTAGTAATTTGCAAATGATTGCAACTGAGGGAACTTTGCAAATTTTATATTTAATCTACCTATGTTTATTTATCATTGCTGTGTGTGTTTAAAAACCATTATAATGCGCCGTACCATATAAATAATGCGTGGAAGCTGCGCGACATTTGAAAAGTAGTTAAGTACCCTTACATTTTCGCCACGTCGTGGCCTAGCAATCAGATAATTCCGTTGACTAACAAATTTTTTGAGAAATTACATATCCGAAAATTGATTCAACTTTTGGTAAAAAATTCCCAAACTTATAATTTGGTTCAATAATAATTTATATACTTTTTGTTATATTTAATTATTACTAAATTTGAAAAAAGTAACTTAATAATTTCTGAACAGTGATAGATGAATCTTTTAACGTTGTTAATTGATATTGAATCATACGTGTTTTGTAACGTGCGGTAACACTTTATGCATCACATATAATTCTATAACAATATTATTTTAATCAATTTATAAGAACTATTATGATATCAATACATAATATTAGAAATTATTCAATCACTTTTTTTTTTAATTTGAAAATAATTAAACAATACAAAAAGTCAGGAATTATTATTGCATGAGAATTTTATGGGGTTTTACTCTTTTCAAAAAGCTTTCCACCCAGTTAATTTTTTATATAAAAAGAAAAAGGGCATTCTCGTAATTCAGGAGAAATTAATAATTAATAATAAAATAAAATTAGGCATGGGACAATCCATGGATGTTTGGTTGCTACGTGAATCTTATGACCGTCTATAATCTGTATGATATCGACTATGTCAGAGCCTCAAACATTTAAATAACATTTTTTCAATATCAACCAAACATCTGGTTGGTCAGATTCTTTCCATTATCTTTTTTTTTAAGTGGAAGACCAATATTTAATCCCGTATCTCAAATTCATCATCTTCACAATACAAAAAATATAACAAATTTGTGAAACTACAAATAGTTTAGGTTTTGCGAATATATTTTGATAGATTTCAAATCAGAAATTATATTTATAACATATTTCGGATTGGATAATTTTAAATTAAATTAAAAAAATAAATACTTACGAAATCCACGTTTTAGATGTTGAAATGTTTCAAATTAATATCTCAAATATTAAAATATTTGAAATATATATTTTAATTTATAAAATTGATAATAATTTTTAACTCCGATTCTAAAAAAGATATATAAATTAGATATTAATTTTTTAACATAAAAACAAAATTCACATAATCGATAACGATTTTCAATCTCGTTTTTGACGATAATATATAAATTAGATATTAGTTTTTAAACTTAGAAAATGAATCAAGGTTATAAATTGTTATTAATTTTTTAAATTTATTATTTATTTAGAATATTTTAATATTTAAATTATCCATTTGAAATACTTTTATAAAATTAAAAAATTAGGTATTTATTTAGTATTTTTTGTAAAGTTAGTGGTGATTTTTGAAAAACATGAAAACTGTGCCCCAATGATTGTGGGTATAAGTATCAGAAAATGTACAGCGACGAAGCTTCGAGGAAGCTGCCATGGCTTCCACCTTACCCATATAATACCCTCCCTTCGTCGCTCTTTCCTCTCAAGCCCGTCCTCTCTCCTTCTCTTCCTTCATCATCGCCATGAAACTCGTCACGATCAGTTCTAAATTCCTCCGCCTCAGCCCCAAACGCCTCTTCCGTTCCAAGGATCGGTCCTCCATCTTCAGATCCAACCCCTCTTCCTTCAGCTCCTCCATCTCCTCCGATGGCTCATACAGCGGCGCCGCCGATCACAAACCCGGGCCCGCCGCCACGCCGATCAGCGTTCTCCCAGAGATCTCCGGAGATTGGTCCCAGGTTTCCGCCGGAGATAGCGATTTATACTCGGAGCTCGTTCAGGCATTTAAGTTGATCGATCGGGATGATGACGGCGCGGTATCCAGGAGTGAGCTCGCAGCGCTGCTTACCAGGCTGAGCCCGGAGCCACCGAGCCAGGACGAGGTGAGCATGATGCTGAGGGAGGCCGACGGCGGCGT
>NW_010970652.1:503260-512082 GCF_000463585.1 Tarenaya hassleriana | reverse complement strand
GGAGCCACGTGGCGGGGACCTCGGCGGCGGGATCGGTGGAGGCGGAGGAGCTGAGGGAGGTGTTCGAGTTTTTCGACGCGGATCGCGACGGGAGGATATCGGCGGAGGAGCTGCTCCGGGTGTTCGGCGTCATCGGAGATGATCGGTGCACGTTAGAGGAATGCCTGCGCATGATAGCGACGGTGGACGTGAACGGCGATGGGTTTGTTTGCTTCGAGGACTTCTCTCGCATGATGGAGCTCCAACGATGATTGCGACATCACATCTCTTTGCTCTTCTTTTTCTTTTTTGACAAAAAAAAATAATCGTAATTTCTATTTTTACGGTTGTGATTAGTTGCAGAAATCGGCTGATATCACAACATCTAATTCACAATTTTATTTTTTGTGCAACAACATTTTCTTCGTAGAGAATATTTCTTATTCTTTGGGTTAATAATGATATATCTATATTTCCACATTTGTAACAATTGCGCTGCATAATTCGATATCTATATATGTATATATGCCTAAACATTGAAGGTAGAATTGAAACGTGGAACATAATTCAATAATATCACACGAATCTGTGTGTGCGTGTATTGTAATTTGTAATATTGGTGGGGATTGGCCGTTCGAGACGGAAAAAGACAAAACGGATAAGATGGTAGACACATGGTATTAATTACGGCCCATGGATACTATTCCACAGAAGCTGGAACTGGATCGAACGTTTTTTTCTGTACGTGTTTATTGTGTTAAAAGTCTTCCTCTATACGTGGCACATGGCGGTGCATAGATGCACCGAAAGTTTTTTTTTAAAAAAAAGGGACGATTGCAGACTTTGCAGTTCAAATTTTTTATCAATATAATTGTAACATAATCCATATTTAATCTCAAATATTCATAATAAATCTCAAAATGGAAGAACGTTTAATGTAATGTGTGAATACGTTTATATAACGAAATTATTAATAAGTTTGACTTTTATGTTTTGCCAAAAAACAAAAGGGAAACAAAGAATGTATATCCCACATCGGTCGTTTTACTAAATATTGTTTCTTATATAAAGACGATATGGGCCACCTCTGGTCACGACCTTACTTGAACAGGATCTGTTCTATAGGCTCGTACTTCTGTATCCTTGAGTTCTAAGGAGACAGGCCCTCAAACCTGGTTGATGATCTGTGGCCGTGCGATCGGAGCGTGATTAACGGCTCTGATTTCTCCTTCGGGAGCTCTCGCTTGGCTGTAGAGGATCGTTACTCAGTTCGGGTTCATCCTGGCTGGGGTGGTCGCCCGGCGATCTGACAGGTTCTCTCTTTTTTCTAATCGCTTCCAAAGTTTTTTTTTCCTCCAATTCTTCGAAAAGTATTTCATGTTCGACCAAACCTTTGTTGGATCTCATCAAATCCGATGATGTTAGAATCTTTTAGGAATGGGTTGATTGATCTTGCGTGCAAGATGTTTGATGAAATTCCCCAAAGAAACCCCTTTTTTTATAATTAAAAAGAATGTGATTGCTCATCTTTTTTTTTTTTTTTTTAACTCTGTCTCGGTTCTTTATCATATCTCAACCTGTTATATGACGTGAAATTGAGAGGGCTTGTTTCGACAAAAGTTGTAACAATTGTTAGCATATCAAATGTGAATATGTGGTCCCAATTCCACCACACTACAATTTGTATCAAATCATATCCTTTTGGTTCCATTACATCACATCGATATATGCGTCTTTGTGTATGTCTGTGTGCGTATGAAAAATCCCGTATGTGTTAGACCCACTGTAGCATTGAATACGTAAGACCAAGAAAGCACCCCGAGGTCGAGTAAAGACGTGATCTTGGATACTTTCTCGGTCATAACCTACTTGCTTTCTCGAGACCCAGATGCCGATTTCGCTTGCACAGGTGGTTGTGACCGCTCTCAGCTGTCTACCATAATATCTTTTTAGAGGACGCATTTTAATTCTTGAATGTCTAAGTATGGATTTTTCGGACAATCCATGATCCATCCAACCTTCCCACATGACAGGTTCTTGAAGAAAAGTAATGTCATTCTCGCTCAGGTACTGTTCTTTTTCTCTGTTTCTTACTGTATCTTCTTCCCTTCAGACAACATCATCCATGTACAGTTAAGACCGTTGTTACGTTAGTGAATTAAGATTCGACATTGGCTGGAACTCTGATTGTCTTACAGGTTCTTGGAACATTCCGAGAAACCCGCCCTTAGAGAACGCATGTTTTGCGATCTCGTGACATCATTCTGCAAACATTGTAGAACCGAGAGATAGATCACGCAAAGGTAAAAGAATGATAAGGATAGAAGAAGTGGGGTCAGAACGGGAGAAGTAAAGAAATTGTGGGTCAAGATTGTGATGTTTGATAATTTTGATTTCGGAACGTGAAAAAGGAGCACGATCCGATAAAACCGGGTTGGGTTGTTCGGCCTGACACGTTTAGTCCGATCCATGGCCCATTTCATTTGGGTCTCTCTTTCTCTTGTAGTATAAATAATAATAATATTAACATAGTATATGATATAAGCTCTTGGAAATTAGTTTTTGGACAATTCCATAGTCAAAAGTGATCGTATTATATGATATAATCTGACAAAACATGAACCATTTTTCATAAAAGTAAAAGTTGTATTATCAAAAACTTCTTAATTTTTTTATTCAAAACTATATGAATGGCACATTTATACATGGATAGAACAAAATACATTATGCCATATAAGTTAGGTGTTGAATGACTCAAGATTAGGGAGTGTTCAATTCCCCATAGCTCATGAATATGACTCGTATCTCGATCTAGACGTACGGATAGTTGACATATCTTGATTCTTTAGGGGTTTTTCTAAATTTGGGGAAATAATAAGGGACCAAAGTGCAAATGTCACGTGGCTGTTCAATTGATCAAGACACTCGATCCGAATTGATTTGGCTCTACATTGACACGAATCCATGAATTTTGGCTTTTATTATTATTTTTTTGTATCTTTTTTTCTTGTCTTCCCTTTTTCTTTTTTGTTAACCTTATTAGTGTCCCGCTCTCATTGCGTTTTACACGACAATGGATTTGATGTTACATATTTTGATTAGAGATGCACATTTTGTTTTTCCTTCTATTTTAAGTTTCCTATCAATTAATTTAGTTATCTTTAGCATTTCTTTTTTAAAATTTAAGTGGAAATTCTTATAAAAATAATCTCACCATACTTTATATAAACACAAATATATGCAGTACTTTTTTTTATACAGAGGAACATAAATAGATTGGAATTAATATATAAAATACGTGAGTTTATGCTTTTTTTAAAAAAAAAATACAAAGAGCGGGAGTATATACGTACATCGATTGTCTAAGTATAAACGAGTAATAGGAGGAAATCTCAGGTGAGTTGGTAAATAACATGATCAACATACCGAAAAGTTAGGGTTTGACTCAGTGTCTTTCACTTATCGTCCGTCAATTACGTTTGATTTTACCTTCCAAATGTGTGTCGCGAACTCGTATATATAGGTGGAGGTTTATCCAACCAACGCATATGAAAGATAATAGTTGGATTACCAACCATATAAAAATAAAACCAAGACACCATGAAGCCCCACATATTCATGACATGATCTTGCTCAACATTCATTTAATATTCTCACACATATATATATACACACTTCCCTGTTTGTATATATATATATAAACCCTTTTGTTTTTTACAAAATTAATGAGTCAATATATAACCTTTTTGGAGAATTAATAAACACATGGATCATGGATGGTTGCCGGGAGGACAAAATCTTGTCATTGTTTGGATTTCTTGTACACGTGGAGGGATAATGTTGCCACGTGGCCAAACGATCTTGGATTTATCTAATCTTCATTTGTTTTGTTTGCACGTATGTATATGTATGTTTATATATACATGTATATGAATCGATCAGCACATTTATTGAAGAGGTGGGCATATCCATAGTTCAGTGTACACTGCATGTCTGTATATGCGTAGTATGTAACATGAATAGAGACATGTCAAACACACAACATATATATACACATATATGTGTGCGTGTGTGTGTACACATATGTTCTAAAAAAGACATCGGCTTGTTTGTTTCTCTCTCATTTTTCAATATTTGTGTCAACATTATCTGCACCCGAATCACATATATATTAGATTATTATTATTTGAATTTTCCAGACAAATATTACAGAAATTCACCTTGCTACTTTTTCATATGAAAAAAAGTAATATAAATTTTGATAGATCATTATATTAACAAAATCTTTGTATTCGACCGTTCAACCAACGCCAAATCTGTATTCTAAAAACAAGTTCTAAATATGATAAAAAATAAATAAATTTGGTTGGAATAAACCTCTTTTTTTTTTTCTTTTCTGTTCCTCCTCAATGCCCTTTTCCTTGTTCTTCCCCCCTACTGGAATGTTACACATATATGTTCACGTCTCCACATACAAAAATAGAGTGGTTTCAGCTTTAAAACCGAGGAAACATTACAGTTAAAAGATATCTGATGATCGTCATGGTTGAGCTCAAGGCCTAGAAGTGATGATGATGATGATGGTCATGGGAATGATGGTACATTGACGGATCATGATGATGCCTGCCCTGGCTGCTGCTGTGGTCTTCCCCGTGATCCCGACCCGAACCCATCTGACCCGAATTCCCAGCTCCAAGATTGAGATAAACCAATCTTGAATCCAAATTGTTCAAATTCCCAAGACTGCCACCGCTTGTATGCTCCTCGTTCATCGGCGGGTAAATCGCGTGGCTGGTATCGTTGTTGTTGTTGTTGTTGTTCCCTTCTTCCCGTGAGATCACTAACGCGGCTGACTGGACCAATTCGAGGCAAAGCCTGAGCTTGTTTGGCTCGATATGAGTCAACCCCGGAACTGCCCCCTTGAACAAGAAATCCGAGGTTAGGGTTCTTAGGATGTCCAGAGGTGTGATTCCATCCACTGTCCGGACATTAGGGTCAGCGTGGTGGTCGAGGAGGACGGCCACCATGTCAGGGGAAACCATCTCGGCCGCTAAGTGAAGAGGCGTTTTACCCGCCAACCCCGGAACTGCCCCCTTGAACAAGAAATCCGAGGTTAGGGTTCTTAGGATGTCCAGAGGTGTGATTCCATCCACTGTCCGGACATTAGGGTCAGCGTGGTGGTCGAGGAGGACGGCCACCATGTCAGGGGAAACCATCTCGGCCGCTAAGTGAAGAGGCTTTTCCCCCGCCGGTCCAGCCGGGTAGTTTACGTCGGCGGCCCCTAGCTCAAGCAAGGCCTTGACCACTTCCCGGCTACAATTCTCCACCGCGTAATGGAGGGCCAAAGACTCGTCGAGATTGAGCCCTTCGCCCATTACCATAAGTTTCACGAGTTCCACGTCAGAGGAGTCCAATGCCCGTCTCATCCTCCTTATCTTCTGGTCCTCGAGGTCCTGAGCCACGGACAGGTCATGGTGGTGGTGGTGGGGATGGTGCTGGTGGTGGTGAGCCATCTGGGAACGTCGAGCCATCGAGGACTTGAGCCGAAGCTCCTCGATCTTGGTCACGACGTCGACGGGAAGATGCTTGGCAAGGACTTCTGGAGGCAGACCGGATTTAGCGACCAAGTGAGAGCAAGTGGTCCACAGCTGATGCATGTCTTGTTTTCTTGAAGCTATAAGCACTTTCATCACGTCTTCAATGGAGGCCTTCTCCACCATGCTTGCCAGTTGTTTCTGCCATAACTAACACGTTAAAAAGACAATATACATCCAGATCGAAACCTACACATTTTACAATTTTCAAGCTCATCTACACATGAAATCAAGCGAAGAACACCGCACCAGAAACGAAAACCGCCGTTAGGAACCAATATGTTATGACCCATCAGGAGAAGTTAATATAAGAACATATAGCCAGTGGCTGTATATAAGGGGTTCGACCCGAAAGAACCAAACCCATGTAAGGACAAACAAAGAGAAATGTCTGTAATTGCAATAGACGAGGATATACGTCATTGGGGAAAGAAAACAATGATTAGAAACCCAAAACATGAGATTTGCATTCAAATCAAGAATATCACTGATTAGGAAACAACAAAATTGGACAAAAATAAGGATGATGGCGGAGGAAACAGATGAGTGCACAGAAAAGAAGCAAATCAGGACAAGAGGAAAGGTGAGACCTTTACTCGATGTGTATGGAGATAAACACAGATATCAAAAGGGTATAAATATATACATATACATATATACACACACGCATATGTATATGTAAGAACCTGAGTGAGCAAGGCGAGCTGTTCGACGCCGAAGTAACGAGCGGCGGAGAGAGTGTCGAGGGCGAGATCGACGGCAGAGGTGCAATGCGTGTGCCAACACCCTCTCTCCCCGCAATTCGGCCTCGGCTCGTGCTTCTGCGGCACGATCGACACCTGTCCACTGTACAGAAACTGCAGCAGCAGCAGGAAAACCTCGTAACCCACTGAGTTCACCGGTATCACTCCCGCGGGCCTTCCCGGGCTCGCCGGTCCGGGCCGGGTCACGCCCGACGGGTCGAGCCCGGTCCCGGGAGGCGGGTCGGGCCCGCAGAAGAATTTGCGGAAGAAGAGGCTGCGTGCGGCGAGGATGCATCTGTGGGCGTGGACGAGACGGCCCTCGACGCTGAAGGTGACGTCTGAGAAAGCTTGGCCGTTGATTAGGAGGTTCAGGTAATCCAACGATAGAGATCGCAAGGATTCTTCCAGACTGCCCATGGTTCAAGTGCTTTTTCCAGATCAATCTCGGGAAAGTTAGGGTTTTTTTTTCTGGTAAAGTTTGTTCCTTTTCTCGTCTCGGCGACGGGGATGGAGAAAAAGAGGTGGATTTTTCCGGCGGGGAAGGTTCAAACTATGAACTTCGTTGAACCTAAAGAAGACTAACACCACTTTGTTTTGCTCAGAGAGAGAGAGAGAGAGAGATTCTTTAATGTTTGATGGCTGTTGCTGTATTCATAGATATTTTTTTTGGAGAGAGAGAGAGAGAGAGAGAGATGGAAGGCCAGTTCAGGCGGCTGAGGTATTTAAAATAGGGAGGGTAAAAATGATTAATTGGTCTTGAGTTTGGTTAAAATTAATTAAGATTAGCCATTTTATTACTATATGTAGAAAACATTTAAACTCGCAAAAAAAAATTAAGGTGGGGCTGATAATCTAAAGGTGAGCAAATGGAAAGAAGGGAAATCATTATTAGCTTTGTGAATAAGGAAAGAGTATATAAAAAAGAGGGTAAAAAAGTAATAATCACCATCATTATACTCCCATACTCTCTCTAAATGTTGTATCAAAGTCCCTTTGAATTTTTCTAGTTTTGTTAATTGAAAATGCTTTAGGTCGTAAACCAAATACACTTGTTAATATGCCCTTTCGGCCCCGATTTGGACATGCCAAAGCCTCATCACTTTCATCACCCGTGGCTCTTGAGTTCTTAAAAAAAAACTATGTACAGATACATACATACATACATGCATATCGTACGTACATATATCGTACATGTGTATAAATGTGTAAGTACAGATTGAGTGGTGACGTAACATGGGTGGGATATCATGGTAATTTAGACAGTGAGTTTTCGATGGATAGGAACATTGGCCTAATTAGATACGGCAAAACGAGTGAAAATCCCTAGAGTAGTGAATATGATTTGATGGTTTGGTGTTGACCGTCGGTCCATGTCTGACCGTCCCCCCCCCCCCCCAAATTATTTTTCCCTCTAATTTTTTTATTAATTTAATTCAGTAAAATCATTAATCATGTAACTAAGCATGTACTTAATCGTTAAGACTGCCGTCGGGTGAAATTAAATGTGGCATCCTTAAGGTTTTTCTTCAATTGAATGATTAATGTAAATATAATAAAACAAGAATACGAGGGTAATTAAAGGGACAAAAGCTTCTTTTCACTACAAGAAACATTAAAATTTGCGACAGATTCTGTCGCAAATACAAAAGAATATCTGTCGCAATTACAAATTTGCGACAGATTGCGACAGAATCAATTCTGTCCGTATATTGTTGTCGCAAAAGTTTGCCGGTCGTTAATCTGTCGCAAAGTTGCGACGGACAAAATCCGAGTTTTGCGACAGAATTGCGACAGAAAAATCTGTCGTAAATATATTTTTTAATATTTTTTTAAAAAAAAAATAAAATCTACGTTTACTACGGATTTGCGACAGAAAAATCCGTCGTAAATATTTTTTTTAATTTAAAAAAAATATATAAAAAATATATTATACATATACACACATATACGTATATTCACATACACATATACGCATACATTACATATATACACATAAATTTATATATATACACATACATATATACATTTACATATAGACATATATATACATACACATATACACATACATAAACACACATTCATACACATATATACACACATAAATTTACATACACATACATATATATTACATATATGCACATAATTATACATATACACATAAATTTATATACATATATATATACATACACATATATTCATATACATACATATATTCATATACATACATTTACATATACACATATATACATATACACACACATACATAAACACACATTCATACACAAAATTTACATACACATATACATATACATTACACACATACATAAACACACATTCATACATATTCACATATACACATACACATACATATATATATATTCACATACACATCACATAAACACACATAAACATTTATATATATGCATACACATTCACATTCATATTCACATTCACATACATACACAACACACATACATAAACACACACACATACACATACATACATA
>NW_010970652.1:479814-502721 GCF_000463585.1 Tarenaya hassleriana | reverse complement strand
GATTTGCGACAGAAATTTCTGTCGCAAATCTGTCGCAAATTCCAAAAATAAATAACTTTAATTTAAAAATAAATAAAATTAATATTTGCGACAGAAATTTCTGTCGCAAATCTGCAATTTTAAAATTTCTGTCGCAAATAATATTTGGTTCTGCGACGACAACGTTTCCGTCGTATTCCGTCGCAAATTTGCGACGGATTTTGCGACTAATTGCGACAGAATAAAAATTTTCGCATTCCGTCACAAATTCGTCGAATTCTGTCGTAATTTCTTTGCGACGGAAAAGTTCCGTCGCAAATTCTGTCGCTATATTAAGATTTTCTTGTAGTGTTTGGGTCTGCTAATTGCTTATAAACACGTTTAACACGATCATCTATTGTCTATATAAATTGATAACTCGTATTTGGAATTATAAATCCAACCTCTTTCATGGCTAATCTTCAATCACCGATGTTGTTTAGCGTATGATGTTGTAGTGACATCGGTAATTTTCAAATCCCGAGTGTGATCGACACATATATATATATATATAATCTAACAGGTGGTAGTCAAATAGTTGAGAGGTGACAAAATTATTTTAAGATTCTGGATTCGTGTTCGTGGAAAAAAGGAAACACAATTAATTGTGTGATTAAAGGGTGACTCTGAATCCAGAGAATTAAGTGAGTCGAAGGTACCATGAACATCATGATTATCAATATATATATATATATATATGTTCAAACATATTTTAATTTACAGGGGTGGTCTTCCAATCTTTCTTCTGGTTTCTTGACAATACTAATATTATATTTACAACATTTTGGCATATTTAAGTGAAAAAAATAATTTAAAAAAGAGAGAGAGAGAGGGGGAGGGAGGGGGTGTTAAAGAAAGGAATGGAGAAGCGTGTCGGCCGGGTGGATAGGGTTGTGGTGTATATTTGCCTCCCCTAATCTCATCTGTCAATATTACCCCAACTCCTTAATTATAATTCCATCATTTAACCACTCAAATTTCATTTTAATTTTCATATAATACCATATGACACGCACACACAACACGACATGAACACATAGTTAATATTCTCTTTTTAGTAATAGTCAATGACGGATCTAATTTTTTTAAATGAATATACATGTAACTTTACAGAGACGTATTTAATTTCATTATAAAATCATTTAATAATTTTTATGTAAAAATTTATGAAATTTCTAAAGAAATAAATTTGTTTAACTATATAAATGGGGCACGTGACCCCATTGTCCGTCCATGGTAGTAGTAGTAGTAGTTTAGTTCACGCGTATGAGCATGCACACACGCACGCACGCACGTGTGAAGCAGTATCGCTACTTCTGTATTCTACGTAAGAAAAAATCTAGAGAGAGAAAGACACTGTTCTTTTTTCCTTTTCTATATTTGTTTTTTTTTATTGGCTGAGAGAGAGGAGAGAGATAGAGAAGGGGGGAGAAAGAATGACAACACAGAAGGGCACTGACAGTCGTATGATAAGAAGAGGTCCGATTTGACGTTTGACTTGTCTTTTCACTCTCTCTCCTCTCTCTCTCTCTCTCTCGTTTTTATTAAACCTATTTTCAATCTCCAAATCATTATCCCTCTCAATTTACGCAAACTATGTTTACTACTCACCATATATATATATACACACACACACACATATATATATATATATATAATTTTCACAAGACTTATTCAAGACAGTACACATATATATATATATATATATATATAATTTTCACAAGACTTATTCAAGACAGTACTTTATGTTTTGCATATAGCATTAAGCTTTTAACAAGTCGAGTTTCGTTTAAAAGAACACCAATTGATTAATTACGTTATTGTTGTATATTAAAAAATGTTACATTATAGTTTATTTATCTTAATCACATTAGTTGGATCGAAAGTTCATGTATTTTGACCATTGATTTTATAATTTTTATTCAATAGTCCTCCACAGAAAAGCTTATCTCAAAATGAAAGAGAGAGAGAGAGTGTGTAGAGAGAGAGAGAGAGATTCTCTATATATAAATATAGAGGAAATGGTGTAAGAGGGTCCTAGGGTTTTGTCTTCTATTGTATTTACTCTCTTTCTTGTATATATATATATATATATATATTAGTTTTTTCCCCATGTTCGGTGGCGTTAAAATCTTAATCATAATTAATCTTGTAAGTCTAACAATACATTTACAATAATCTCTTTGTAAACCATACCAATTGAGCACCTATAAAAACATTGGTAAACTAAAACACATCCATAGTAAATTAGAAACATTTATTAACAAATAATAATAAATATCTTATTATTAAATATCAAGGTGAACTTTGTTGAAATGTAAATTAGACAAAGTATAATACAACTCTTAAATTAATTGTCATAAACCAATGTTTATAATCCATCACCAACTCTCTAATCCTTATTATGCTAGGAACACGCGTATCGTGAACATAGAAAATGATGATGACACTTTATACAACAAATTTTGGTGTGTATATATATATATATGTATATATATAATATGAGATTGGGCATAAATACATTAAACAATTAAAAATATGAGTAGTTAATTTGTCAGACAAAGTGGCAGCAGCATCTATCCATAACCCGTTAATAATTAGGGGTTAAAGAAACGAGGAGATTCCAATCAGTGATCCTAATTGGGATTATCCTTAATCTATCTTAAGATGCCATTTTAGGACAATTCTGTAATTCTTAACAAAAACCATAAGTTCTTTAAGACAAATATGAAACACTCATTGTGTTATATCATCAGAACCCAATTAGGTATTTTCATTTCTAACGATTAAAGATGAATACGTACCAATAATTGTGTTTAATCAAAGTTCGTTTTAATAATGCGCTGGTGCCCACATCTTTTGTATTTTTATAGTCATTTTTATTTTTTAGTAATGCACTCAATCTGTTTATTTTCAATAAATTTCAAAATATTTAATATTACTCCCCTTTTTCTTCCTTTTTTTAAATATGATTTTTGTTGTCGTTTGCTTACTTTTTGTTTTCTATTTCCCGACAACTTTATGTATTTTTTTATAGTATATTTATATTACCATAGTAAGGAGAAAAAGCTAAAATATCTCCAAATTACTGTTTAAATACATGAGATTAATGGTGGGCAAAATTTCCACCGTCAATTTTAATTGGCCAATGAAAAAATATTTTTTCAAACAAATCATTCTCAAGTTATTTTGATAAATAATTGAATAATCTTTTGGATCGCCCGACAACTTTATCTTTCTGGAAAAATACGAGAAAACGACAGAAGAAACTCAAATTAAAATTATATTTTTTCTAACGCTGAAAATTACAAAGAGCTTTAGGCTGTAGACCTCTTTATAAATATATATTTTTAAAAATTAATAGTATATCTTAACAAATTCTAAATTAATAATTTAAGTAGCATGCACATATGGAAATTAAGCGTAAAGTTTATGTGGGTTTGGCGTAATGAGTTAATCACCATTAATTATAACATGGACACAAAGAAAACAAATTAATCAGTGCTGTTTTGGCCATTTCCACTGTTCTTCGACAGTTAACAACTAACGAATGGCTATTAATCCATCTGACCTCCTCTTTTCTTTTTGATGTACCGACGTTCGCACCCAACACACACACATACATACATACACACATGCATGCATACATGCATACATGCATACATACATACATACATACATACATACATACATACATACATACATACATACATACATACATACATACATACATTGATACATACTTCTCCCCCAATCCCCCCCACATATATATATATATATATACACTTCATGTATGTGTGTGTTATTTCATTCTTCTAAAGCCATCAATTTCCTAACATCCATCAAGAGATGCTTTAGGGAAATTTTAGGAAAATGGAAGTCATAGAGTTTGAACAAGAAGGACGTATATATACATGCCTTAATTTGAAAGCTAATTAATTAACCTATATTTTATTGAGAATTTTTTTATTAAAAAAAACGAAAGAAGCGTATGTTCATACGGAATACTTTCCAAGAATATGACAGCATTGAAATTTGAATGGACCGAAACTGACATTGAACCCACGAAATATCGCTATTCAAAAGTTGTCTTCAAGTGAAAATTCCTGGAGTTGAAATTATCCAAATATTAAATGCACGCATGCATGCGGACATAACCACATATCATAATCCCATGAGATTGTGCGTATGTGTTCAGCAAGAAACCACATATGTTTAATGGTTGAAATTGCAAGGCCCATTGGCTGAGTAATGGCACTTTACAGGGGTATTATTGCACTTGCACGTATATATATATAGTTATATATATATAGTTTTTTTTATGAATATATATATATATAGTTATATATGTGAAATGGAGTCATGTACATAAATATATACATACATACATATATATATATACATACATATATATATATATATATATATATAGCTTAGGTGGAATCCAATTGGAATGGGAGAGCACTGCTGATCCATTTTTGATGACAAATCCATGAAAAAAGGGGAAGTGGGTGACCATCAAAATTAGGTTTTTGTGGAGGATGTTGGGTCAATACTCCACAATATTAGAATTCTCTCAAAGTGGTGGTGGCAAATCATTGCGGTGATTGTCTCTAAATGTGTGTGTTGGAGAAAGTCTCCTAATGCCCTTCTGAGTGTTAGAAACATCACATAATATAATAACATGTTATATCAAAATTCCAATGCCAACAATGAATTCGAATAACGAGGATATTTGCACCGTCTAAATCTAAAAAATTGGATTTGATTTAATTACCCATTGGGCATATATATATATATATATATATATATATATATATATATATATATCTCTTTTTGTTGTATACTTTCCCTTACCATATCAACATCGATCTAACCTTCAAGGCAAATTGCTTGCACATGAGACTCTCGTGGACCTTTAGGGTTTCAAAGAAACACATGGAACTTCAAACCAAGAAATATTTCTCGTTTCATCGAATGGAAGGTTGGCGCCTAAATTTTGACTTCTTGTTTGGTGATACGAGTTCTCAAAAAAAAAAAAAACGTTAAAGGTGGCAAACCCACTTCGAAACATTTGACCAAAAATTCATTTGTATTCGCCGCATGATGATTAGGGTTTTTTTTTTTTGTGCAATGTCCGAAGCTTGATTTGATGCCATGTGCTCACATATGGTCTTCTCCCTAATTCATTGGCATTTGACATTTACAAAGTAATTGCCTCATATATTCCTCAATTTCTCCTGTCGTGTTCTCTTGGTTAACATATCCCACATCGATGGTTGACAAACACTACATTTTTCGAAATAAAAAAAATTAATATGGATTTGGAAATATTATAATAATTGATTTGAAGGGATTCTAAATGTTAGATATGATTGCATATCAATTAGAGATTCAAATAAAAAATAATATTACCAAATCCATATTTATTTCTTTATTTCAACAACATTCATTCACATGCATTGGTGCGTCCATTCATCACTGGTGTTGACGTCTATCTAATAATTTTTGCAATCGAGATCGTTTCTATTATAATTAAATACCATGACGACTGAAGCATACAAAATAAAAGGACGTAAACATATATGTATTTGTTTATATATATACACTGCCATATAAACTAACATATATGTATTTGTTTATATATATACACTCCAAGCGTGAGGAGGGACATTCACCTGGGCTTCTCCGATCCTCTAGAAGATGTAATCGGGTCAAAGACCCGATAAACTTCCGGATTATCCAAAAAAAAAAAAAACTTTTTCCCTGCGTGATTTTATTTGGACTTTATATATTTATAACCAAGCGGAAATATAACCACAAACAACCGTTACCTAATTAGTTGCGGGTGTACAATATAATGAAATAACATGTTAAATTATATGAAATCAAATTTGGTTTAATTATTGAAAATTATGGAGAAATTTAATTCATTTGGACTTTATATATTAGTTCGTAATTTTCCAATAATAATTTGTCACACTAAAAAAAGAAAACAAAACTAGAAAAAGACGAATGAGATTAGGGGAATCATTTACATAATTGGAAAGTGACTTGACAACGGAAAGCAGATGAGAAAAAAAAAAACACTTTGAATATAAAGAAACGCTTTTATCATTTGAAAGTATTATGTGGCCAAGTGGGAGATTCTTTAATTTGTGTTAATTTGGCACCATCCGATGGGTCCCACCTCCTGCCTCACAAAATAAATTACCATTAAATGGAATTAAAGGTTGAGCTTATTTATATACAAAATCGTTTCACCATCACACAAAGATAGATTTTGTGGGTCCCGCATCATATTTCCTCTGCTCGAATCATCTCCATGGAAATTTAAGAATATATATATATATATATATATATATATATCGACTGAGACCCTAAAAGGCTCTGAACTTAATTAAGAATATATATATACGCACACATACATACACACGAACGATCATACATGCATACATACATACATATATGCATACATATGTGCAAATATCTTTGTTTGCCCCCCGGAAAGAGAAATAAGACTGGAATTTAGGGTTATATAAGAGTGTTGGTTAAGGGATGCAGGAATAAAGCAAGCAAAACTTATGAAAGTGTAAAAACAGAAAAAGACAAGAAAGAAAGTGAAACTGAGTTGCTTTAATTTGTTGGGTGAAAATAAGATTTTATTTCCGACAGTTAAACTTTCATTTGATCTTTGTTTATTGTTATATGCATTCTTGTTCTGAAGGCTCTTACCCTCCCCGCCTAACCATGTGCATATACTATAATCAAAAAATAAAGTTTTTTTTTGGTTAATTAATGTTTGTATAATACCGACTAAATGTTATAAATGATGGACAGAAATGGTACGTACCCGAATGCAGGCGGGTACATATGTATATATTTGAGTTTTTGTTTGTATATATATATATATGTGTATATGCATGTATGTATAAAATTTGTTGGGTACATATGTATTTATGTATGTATTTATAAATGATATGACAAGACAAGAGAGAAGACAATGGTTATGCATGTGAAGAGATGTGATGTGGACATCTGTGACTTGACCTCTCAATCCACACACTTACACTCTCTCCTCTGCTCCCATCTCTTCTTATTATTTTCCTGCCCTTTCCTTCCATTGGTATTTCAGCTTTTTCTTATTTATTATATATATATATATATATATATATATATGTATTTGAATAATCCAACGTATTATATATACATATATATGTCTACCTAAGAGATGACGGCAGATGGCACCGTTGATAAGGCGACACAAATATTTACGAATAGCGTATCAAGACAACAATCTGACACTTTTATTGTCGTTTAGATTCCGAATTTCTAAATTGTTGTCTCAAAATAATTTTTGTGTGTATATATATATATATATATATAAGATTCAAAATTTGTTAATCCAAGCTCCTAGATCTTCAAGCGAGTACAAAGCCGTATTAGTTTGATAAGTTACATTCACTAAATATTTATTATGATTGGTCTTCCTAAGTTCTTATTTACCCAAAGATGTTACCCGGTCAAAATTTGCAACTATCGGTACGTGACGCGTGGCACAAACCCATTATGTTGTTTTCTCTGACCATTGTTGACTCCCCACTCTCCTCCCCGATTTTCATTTCATTGCATTGGACTTAACTTTGTTTTCATCGAAATTTTTCTCAAAGCTAAAAATAAAAATCAACAACGGCTAAAATAAATTATCATATCCAGTGCATGACGTTATTTATATTATATAGTATTTGAATTCGATTATTTTGTTGATACTTACATTCATTTTAAATTTTTTTTTATAATCGAGATCGCGAATTAACCATGTGATTTATATTATGCTTCTTTCTCCAAACTAAAAAATTCGAATATGAGATATGATACACATCCATTTCACTGATTAAACTATTCAAATTTAGGTTAATTTCAAATTTTACATATAAGTATAAATATATTTTACTTCTTCGACTCGATCTAAAACACGTATTTTATATATTTTACAGTCAAATTCGATAATATTGTGTACGTGAAACCAAATTTTTTGATAACCAAATTTGTATGTGAAACCAAATTTATTACAAAGGACATGAAAAAGATTGAAAATCTTGATGATTAACTCAAGATATAAAAATTGGAATAACCTCAAATCTTTTCATTCTCTCACAACGTCCCATGTGATCTGTTTTAATTTGGTTTAATTGAGATATTTCTAACCCATCCGAAGGAATTTTCAAAAGAATTTGATATATTTTTTTGTATTGATCAAAATCATCAAAAAATTTTATTTGAATCATTTCTAATTTCTCTCTTATTCAACATTTTTTTCCCTTATATACTAGAAGGGAAGATAGCAACAATCAAAAGCTTCGTAAAACGTGGCATTATCCGATATGATACCAAATAAAAACGCTTATTCGGTATTATGTTTCGATAAAATTGTGAAAAAAATGATATATTTTTTTTCTGGCACTGATTTCCACATACCATCTTTAATAAAGCTACTGCACCTAAATTTCTCTTGTTATCTCGAGAACTCAAATGTAAAAACTCAGCCTCTCTATGAGACATTACGTTGAACCACAGTGAATGAGAGAGACCCTTCAGTCGATCCAATAGCTCACACCAGATTCCTTTTGCTTTGCTTTTAAGAGAGAGAGAGAGAGAGAGAGAGAGAGATGGGTCGTAGAGACATCACAGTAGAAACTGGGAGTTGAAGTACCTGAGACTTTCTGCGATGACTGTCGCCCTCTGTCAACCTTTGTCGAGGGCTTTCTTGTCTTTTCATACCCTCTCTTTCTTCTCCATTATGCTTTTATTCTTCCTCTCCCTCCCTGCCGTTTTTATTCCTTCTCCCCACTAGACAATTTCCGATCATAATGTATACAGATCCATCGCAACCTGTGATAAGACACATATATACTTGCTTGATTGATCTCTCAATAATAAGTTGACAAGATCTTTCGTGGTTCCCCCCCAAAAAAACTAATTAAAAAGGAATCCGTAATACATATATATATATTTAATTTTTTAATATGAAAGTTATTTTTTTCACATGCAAAACGAAACAAAAAAGGAGATTGATTCCCACTGTCATGAAGTGATATAAAAAAAATTAGATAAAACGAAATGTTCCGAGCATTTTAGAGCTATGTATGGTTAGCAGGGGTGGGTACGGGTTGCATATCCAGAAATTTGAGGGTATCCGAACCCGAATGTCTCGAGTTATAGTTTTTATTATCCGATCTCGTACACGTGAAGTCAGATACCGAACCCGAAAAACTCGTAAGATAATTATCGGGTAATCGCAAGTACCCGAACCCGAATATTTATAATTATTTTCAATCAATTTTTTAAAATATATTTATATATACATATTCAAAATCATTCAAAATAAATTTAAATTGTATTTATATCTAAAATAAATTTATTTTTTTAATAAATATATATAATAATATCTATATAATCATTAACATTAAATAAAATAACACAAAATCTAATAAAACACCTAAAATTTAAAGGGTAATTTTTTATTATTCGGGTATCCGCGGGTATCCGTGAGATAATAACAATTACCCGAATCTGAGCCTGAAAATTCGGGTATTCTAATATTAATACCCGATCTCGTGTCTCGTTCTCTCAGATACCCGAAAATTCGGATATCCAACCCTCGGATCGGGTCGGATATTCGAAATTCGGGTTTTTTTGTCCACCCTTAATGGTTATCGTGGTCATTTTGATTATTAACCAAATAGTCGAATTGAACGAAATTAAATAAGTCAATCGAAACTGAACCGATTAAAAAAATAATCGAAAAAACGGATAAATTATTTGGAAAAAAATGAGATTTTTACAACAAAAACTGAATACGAACTGAAAAATAACCGAAATTTATTTATAAAACTGAATGATTATAGTTTTTTTATAATCAAAATAACTGAGCCAAACCCGAATCGAAACCTGAAATAGTCACATTTATTTATGGTCGAATATAGAGAATAAGAATAGTGTTTTCCCCTCATCTTTAATTACACAACAAATAAAGTTTAGCAAATTTAGGAATTCGAGAAAATCATTTTAATCAAGTGGGGGGATTCGGACCCCTCGTTGAGAAAAGGTTTAGAGAACATGTTCTCTAGGATTTTGTTGCGTTTTCTTCATTTTATTTTATTTTTTAAAATTTTGTTTCGAGGGAATCCAATGTTAAAACGGTAAAAAGGCACCATTAAAATAACAAAACACTCACCCATCATGCATTATTTATTCCCGATGTCTTATTGAGATCAAGTAACGGTGAAAAAAGTATAAGAATCTATTGTGGACTCGATTAAATGTTTTTTTTTTCCTTACATTTTTGTATTTGGTTATTTGATTTATGTTCGGATTATTTTTTTCGATAAACAATATTCATTTTTGAAGAAAATTTCGGGTTTTCAATTATTTTTATTTGCTTAAAAACTTGGTTTTTTAAAAGTTTTAAAAACTCATAAACATAGAGTTTTAATATAGTATTCATTTTTAATACGATTATATACATACAGAGGAATATTATCTTAAACGAATGAAAGTAAAAAAATTGAGGGAGCGACAATATAGATGAAATGTTGGATTACAATCAAATTTGGTTGTCATTTTCATGCGCTTTTTTCTCCAATATCAAGATCCCTACTTTTACCACCATTCTTTTTTTTTTTTTGGGAATTTCATTACGCCATCAAATGCATATCTTTCTATAATACTAATTATTATTATTATTTTAAACTTTGAAAAACTTACAAAATATTTAGAAGTAATTTTGCATTAAAAAATAAAATAAAAATTGCATAAAAAGACGAGGCCACGAGGCCATTGTAGCTCGACATTAGGAACACATGTTGCATAAATGGGCACAACTCTCGCTATACTCCCTTAACCAAAATGTAACTTGTTTGGAGTTAAATGGTTAGAATTAAGAAAATCATTAACATGATTATCGCATATCCAATGACGAAGATTTACCCAAAGCTTGATTATCCTATTTCATGTCCAATTTATCCCCAAATGCCTATTTTATCCCAACAGAATAATTATTACAGATACATACAAATATCTATGACACGAAGAGTTTTAAATCCAATCCTATATCTACTTCGCGAGTCACTCAACTGGTTTTTTTGCCCGGTTCTTTTTCACTGAGTCACTCGTGTTTTCTAATTTCTAAATTCGAGAAAACCCATCATGCTTTTTCAAATTACGTTTAAACCCCCGATCTTTCCTAATCTAACGAAAGGCTTGAACGCGTGCAGAGTAAAGATGGGAAGCGGGTCGAAGATCCGAGTCTGGACCTGGGTTCAACTCGGTTGTTGGGCTAAGCCTGAAAAACCCATAAAATACCTACAAGATTTAGGATAAACTCCTTACCTCCACGACAGGCCCAGCCCAATCAATATATAGACGGTTATAAAAAAATTCAAACCTCTCTCTCTCTCTCTAAAAAAAATTTCAAATCTCTCTCTCTCTCTCTGCCGGATCCGGAACTCCCTGTATATCGGTCGGTCATGACGGTAGAGAAGCGGTGGAAGTAGGCCGAGAATGATCTTCGGTCTCTTCCTCAGGTGATTTTACGTCATCGAACCTTTCGTTTCTTGCTTTTCGTTAATTTCCAGGGTATGATCGCTTGAATTTCTTATTCTGTTGTGTTTTTAGACGTTTGGATCGTGTTATAATTTGACTTTCTCGTCCGCTTGGTGTTCGGTCCTGTTGTTGTTGTTGTCAGTTTTGGCGAAGAACACCTATATCTATAGTTCCGAGAATGTGCAAATGCTAGGGCGTGTTCGGTTCTGAGAAAGCACATTCAGATCTCGCGTATTTGGTTTCTGAATCGTTTGAATTGCTGATAAATAGATTTAGATTTACGGTTTCTAGGGTTTTGCGAGAAGATTTCTTCTTACGATAAAATGGAAATTTTTTAGGACACGTTTCGTACTTCTGAGGCACCCCGGGATGGTTACCTTACTTGTTATTTTGTTAGGTTGAGGTGAAAGGTTACAATATCATTTCCTTAATGCCGCATGCAATACAACAAGTTTTGAGAAACGACGTCGATTTGGTTGGTCTCATACAAGTTATTTGGTGTTTTACCAATGTTGGCGAGGAACACTCAAATTATAGGATGTATTCATTCCTGAGAATGCGTTCAGATATTGTATTTGGTTTCTAGATCCTATAGTTTTATATTTTGACTATTCTGATAAATAGATTTAGATTTACGGTTTCTAGGGTTTTGGATTCTCTTGATCCCATGTCTCTGTTTTCCTTTCAATTATACATAATTATTGATAGAAGTGAAATATGGTTCGTAGAAATTGAATGATTGCAAGACGCTCTATTCTTCTTAGAGTTAGATTAACCATATCAGTGGATTTTAAAATTGGAATTTCAGGAGCTTTCCTAGATGTTCAAATCAGATTAGCTTATGATTTTCTAGCTTAGATCGATCTTTTAATTGATTATTCCTATGTTATTTCCAATGCCATTTTTCAGGTTTATGCACATTCTGTCATCTCTAGTAAGGGATGCCTCAGATTGAAGTAAATCGGCAAAGAATCGTAACGATTTGAGGGTGAAACATGAAGGTCAGGGTGTGTACGTCTTTACTTCCACATCGTTCAAATGGTTGTTGTATAAATTAACTGTTGTGAAATGTTCATTATCCCTTCCCATATTGCTCAAATAGTTTTCTGTATTCATGTAAGTTAATGATATTCCACTTCTTTATTTCTGGAACGACAGGAGGCTATGCATCCCCAGTGGTACTTCCAACTAAGAAAATTAAGGTAAGCCTAACCAAAACTAAAAAAAAAAAAAAAGGAGCTAACACATCTTTTGCTTACTTGGAAACTGACATATAAGCTAGATAGGTTGGTATGTGAGAGGTTGGTGGTAGAGACTTCTATGTGCTTGTGTTTGAGCATCCATGGATATTGGTTGTGTATTTATTTACAATCGTCGTTCATGTTGCTGAACTTTATAGCTATCAAAATTTTGTTGTTGCCTGTTTGTGGTGTTGCCTGCCAGGCTGCCACACCCACAGGCAGAGAAAAGTTAGCAGCTGAACATGTCCATAACTGTAGAAGTTCAAAGTTATGCTTGTGCATTGCCGTTTATACTAAATGAGTGATAAGCTTTTATACTCTCATCTCTGACCAGCTACTGTCAATCTCATATCGATGATATTAGATGGAAGAAGCCATGCTTGGTAAGCTTTACATATACCCGTTTGCGACTATAAAAATATATTATCAGGTATATTGCATGTTGGGACACGCTAATGTTGCAATTATCTGTCCTATGGGGAAAAGTTTTTGAAGTTGTGGGGAATGGTGGCTAAGTGCTTTTGGTATGCCAGTGGCAGATTATCTCGAAGGCATTGCCACACCTTGCGTTCTCACTGTATTACCAGGTCAAAGGACCTATCTACTGTATTCTCTCCGGCTCCTTTGGATACAGTTTTATGGCTGCACACAGAAAATACTACTGTATTCTTCCGGGCTCACTCGGTGCCCTGAGACTTGTCCATATGGTGCTTTTTGTGATAAAAAAAATTTAGATGTTGTTGCATTTCCTCCTCATGAGTCAGTCAGCAGGTTTTCTTCCTCCATTTACAAATCACGTCTGATTGTTTTATCATGTACGTTTGTACTGCAAAGAGGGGGAAGGTTGTGTCGTGCGGGGGTTCTATAAAAATGGTGTGTGATCATATTTCAATAGTAGATGAAATAATCAGAGGTTTGAATATATTTGCACAGTAATTCCGAATTAACCATTTCTGTTGGAGCTGATCATCGGGTGAATCAATGACACGGAAGTGCTTGCTTGTTTTTTTTCTTTTCAGAAGAAGGTAAGGTTAGCTTCCCGATCAAGACGGTCTATATGAGAGGGGTGTCTTGAATTATCAAGAAGTCGGCTTGGGCCCAACGGTACACCGAGTCACCGACTGCGAGACTGGCCTACTTCTAGGCCCAACTCAAACAAATGGGCTTTGCTTTACGTACCGGGCCTACTTCTTGGCCCAATATTACAATAAAGGCCAACAATTGAGCCCAACTAACAAAAATGGGCCTTTTATTGGGCCAAACTAACGAAAATGGCTTATTAATCGGTATAGGCCTACTATTGGACCCAATGTTATCAAAAATGAACCTAATAATGGGTCAAGGTGACAAAAACGGCCTTTCCATTGGGGGGTTTTCCATTGTGTCGCCCAAGCCCAATATTAACGTACAAGACACATTAATGGAGCTTACGATTGGGTCCAAAGTTACGAAAATGGATCTATTGTTGGGCCCAGTATTGGACCCAAAGTTAATGAAAATGGGCTTATAGTTGAGCCCAACCGATCCTTTACTAGACTGGGCCTTACTGTTCTCCCAACGCATACAAATGAGCCTATTGGGTCTAACGTTAACGAAATGGATCTACTATTGGGCCCCAATAACAACGCAAATGGGCTTATTAAAGGGCCCAACGTTAACGAAAATAGATCTGCATAATGGCCATTATATTAGGTAAAATGTTTATAAAATGGGCTCAAGGTTGGCCCAGATGGTTCGTAAGGACTTAGTAACCCTGTCATTGCGTTCTGTTTTCGGAGGTGGAGGCCATATTTGGACCAGAATGTAGATATACTTACTGGGAATGCTCAAAAGAGATGTAGTCGATGGGCTGGTCACTGGGGCCTACTAGGGAATAAAAAAGAACTGTTTGAGGCGTAATGGGCCAGCAATTGAGGGTTACTTTGTGGATTCATGTGGCTTTAGGGTCTTAAACAGTTCCTAGCGGACTTATTTGCACGACTAACGGCCTACTGAGTTGGCATATTATTGACCACGCTGCCTGGGTTGTACTAGGGTAGGGTCTCGATGGCTAATTCGTCGTCCGGTAATGTCTGGGTGTGGACGTCAAAACTCGACTCAGTCGGACTCTCACCCCTTATTACCACAACAACAACAATTGAAATAGCACATTCTCGTGCAAAACTATATGGGGAAAAAAGGAATAAGGGAAAAAACTTACTTGAATGGGAATCGCAACATCCACTTCTCCTTCAACACTCCGCTTGTGATATGGCTTTATCATCTGCAATCCACATAAAAACCCAAGTTTAACAAACAAATGCATCAAAAGAAACACAATCGTATTGTTGTTGCCTTCCCTTCATGGGTTTTATAAAAAAGAACGGTATAGTTCTCTTCCTATATTTGAAGCTACCTCCTCCTCTTCCCCTGCTCAAAAAAGGCATCAAATAAGGCAAAATATCATCACACACAAAAAAGTCACTAAATCGGGCTATATCTTATGCTTTTATCATTATCCAGTTTAAATAACAACCCTATCATTCTTTGATCAAGATCATGTTATACAGTTTATTACCTTGCAAACCATAACACGTTCCCACAGTTAGGAAGATTATAAGTTCATGCACGTCCACTGTGATTGGACATACAACACTGATAGATACAAATACGACTCAGGGTAGGCTTAAGGAAAAACTGCCAACCAAAAAGACAAATCAAATAAACAGACTCGCTAAGCAAAGCCCGTCCACCCTTTCTGCAATATGTATAATACAGGAAAAGAGTTAAAATAATACTACTAGGCTGACCTTATGTGTAAAAGTTTCATCATCTTCCTTAAAAGGCACGCCTTCTCCTTCCCAAGACAGCAGCACACCACTGAAAGCACGAATGACAAAAAACAGTGAACCTCTTGGAAACAATATAAGAAAAAAAACCATCACCATAACAGAACCAAATCGCATCTCTAGCTCCACGCATGTCATTGTCACAGTTGTCGATTAGCACATGAACGAACTTGCATAAAATATTGGAATGACCTAGATGCAGAAACCCATAACAAATAATAATACGGGATTTCTATTAACTAAAGCATGAAACTGTTCATGATTCCTAGGTGATCTATCTTAATTTTATTTGTTGTTACTGATCTATGAATCATATTGTCATAATATATCTAATCCTGTTGCCACAAAACATGAAATGCATTAAGCTTTCAGGGTTGTCTCATTCGTTTTCATAAATACTCTAGTCTCTAACTAGTAACTACTTTTGCGTAGATATTCATAACTATGTTCAGATTTTAATTCCTTTAATGCTGATTTCATAGGTCAAAAATTCAGAAGGCAGTATCTAACAGACATGTCTGTTCACTCGCTTTTAAAGTAATAAAACTATGTGTTTTTCCTATTTGGCAAGAGACTTCATAGATAAAAGAACTACTTCAAGCTTCCATCATCTCAAGGAACAATTAAGTCTTTCTTAAAGGTTGAAAACATACCCGCTGCTAAAGCCGCCAATCAAGAATCAACGAGCTGATAATACTGTTACTTCGCCTCTACAGAATTATAAAGTTTGGAGTTAACAAAGGCAAGTAGAGTCTGCATGAATATCAAAGTGAAAAGATCGGAGGTTAAAAATCCAATTAAAGAAACCCAAAAAACTTTTATACAGGATTCTAAAAGAAGGAGCTTGGTTAAAAAGCCAATTACAGAGACAAAAAATTCCAAGAGGTCAATGGATTCTTACCTCGATAAATTCCAAAAGACTTAGCATGACACCAAGTCGACGTCATTGTCAAAACTTGCTGTGATGCATGTGGTGCTGACCAATTAATACGGTGACCTAACTCAGCCTATCAAAATAATAAGCAAGTTACCATTCTGGGGTACAGATGATGTTATTTCCGTCATAACCTTGAAAGATGAGCAGCATGCAATAAACCTGATAATATACGACACACATTCATTATAAGGAACGGGTATGAAATACGTACGCTTGCCATGTATGATTTCTTCATCTGGTACAGAAAAAGAATAAACAGAAGAGCAAATTCCATCGATACCAGATTGACAGAAGCTGGCGAGAGATGGGAATATAAGGATTATCATCACTCACTCCTTTCTAGTCTAAAAGGAAATTTAAAAACATAAGAACCTAACCTTTGAATCTTGGGCACTTATGGTCATGTTTAACGTCAAACTTTTCCCTGTCTGCAACACCAGAAAAAGGAGATATACAACCAATATCCATGATTGGTCAAGCACAAGTTCATATAGCAGCCTCTACCCTAAACCCTACCGATTTACTTCAATATCACCAATTTACTTCAATATGCCCTGGAAACAGTATATCTGAATATATTTCTCAGAAAATTAAACACGTAAAACTACGGAACTCAGAAACTAAATGCGCGAGATATGAATGCGTTCCCAGAACCGAACACGTTCTGTCATTTGAGAATTCTCAGAAATATAGATATAGGTGTTATTCACCAACGCAGACAACAACAGCAAGATGACCAAAACCCCAGCGGAGGAGCAAATCAAAGTAGAAAACGATCCAAACGACGAAAAACGAAATTCGAGCCATCAAATCCTAGAAATTAACGAAACGAGAGAGAAATGAAAGACGCGATGACGCCAATTCACCTGAAGACGAAACTAACAACCGATATCGGCTTTTTCTTCGATCTCCTACCACCAATCCTCCGCCGTCATGACCTTCCGACATCCGGCGAGTTCCTGATCCGGTAGAGAGAGGTCACTCCAGAGAGATTTGAATTTTGTGATGAACCGTTATAAAACTGGGCGTCATATACGGGTGGGCGAGAGAAGTTTTGGGCTTTTCGGGTTTAGCCCACAACCGACTTGAACCCGATTCTCCCTCGGATCTTCGACCCGCTTCCAATTTACACGTGTCCCCCTAAAAGGAATATAAGGAGAAAAGCCATCATACTTTAAAACTTTAATACTTTTTTGGATAGTGTAAATCCATTAATTCAATATCTTTATCCGATTATATGTTCTGATAAATTATAATGGTCAACAAACTTAAACATTTATACATTTATATAATGCATGACAAAAACACTAAATAATTTCTCTTTGTTACAACAGCATTTGTTCTATATTTTTTTTTCCTTTTTATCCAATACTCAACTCTTTATTAGTTTCAAAGATGTTGTCATTTGTAGAGTTTTATCTCCAACAAAGAAAATAGACCTTTTTATTAGTTTCTATTATACTGTATAATGTATATGTATATATATATATTTGAATAAAAGTTTTGTAAAATAAAAATGAGACTGGAAATAAAATTTGATTAATTTATAAAACAATAAGATTTTATAAACTTTTTATTATATAACTTTATTATTATAATATTCGAGTTAATATTATTTTTTTATTAATTAACTTATTGTAAATTTTGTTGGTATAAACTTTGTAAAATAATATAGAATATTTATTTGATAAAGAAAAAATATTTTTTTATGACTTTTATTATAATGTAAAATTATTTTAATATAAATTATAATTATTTTAAAAAAGAGTAAATAATATATGTGAAAGTGAAACAATGAAAATTGAGAAATCTGTCATGTAGAATGCTATCACAACAACCCTTCAAAGATCTTTACTCATATACAAAAAAAAATGAAAATATATAAATTTAATATGGATTCATGACAGAGTAATCCTAACTATGGGCTCATAGTAGTAGGACATTAGAACAATATTTTCTATACTTTCTTATCCTATATATATATATATATATGAAGAATATACAGATATAATATGAATTACCATTAAATACGCAGTTGGCTTCATATATAGAACTATTCGGTATAGATACTCTAATTACTGTAACTAAATGATTACTCTAGTTACTACAACACTGTCATTTCATGAGCCATATTTATTAGCAAATAATTAAGTCAAACGATTGTTTTAAAGGTCTATGTAATATTTATATGGCTTTAAAATCTTCCGCATGTATCTCTAGCGACGAAAAACGATATATACGATGTTGTTAATCTCCTTGACAAAGATCTCATATTGCAACTCAAAATATCATTCAGGTAGACCAAAAAACACTCTCTCCCAAATGGAAGAAAAGCTTTAATAACAGATCCACATTATTCATATGAACATTGGGGTCCTTTGGGTGGTCGTCATTTCTTGCGAGCCAAAGCGGCAGCAATTCCGCCGGCTATGAGGCCTACGGCTGTAGCCGTGATCCCTATCCCGATCACACCATCTGCCACAGTTGAAACAAGTTTCCATTTCATGACTCTGGTTTACTGCCATAGAACTTTCGAATGTTCGGTTTTAGTGCTTACCCTTTGCAATTTTGTCTTCGACGGTCTTCTTCAGGACCAGAGCTTGCCTCCAATCGGGTTGAATCTGTGAGAATTTTGATCCACAAGTGGGAATGTTAGAGAATATCGGAAGATTGTGGGAAAGAAACAGAGAGATAGATAGAAAAAGCGTGAACCTCGAGACAGCGCTCCGCAAGCTGACGGCTCCTTGAATAGTCACCAGTTCGATAGTATCCAACAGCAAGAAGATAGAGCTTCTCTCTGTCTTGCAAAGGAGGGCTACTGTTTGCCAGAGATGCTGCACACAGAAAAGAAAACAGATTTTGCTCGTTACAAGTTCGCAAGAAAGAAGAGTAATAACTACGAACATTTCAGAACTAAGCCTGGTAATAGCCGACCCATTCAACAGCAAAAAATGGTCCAAGGATCATAGTGTGCATCAAACTAGCAGTGCATGGAACAAGAAAGGAGATACCTTCAAGCATGGCTATTCCACGTTGCACGTCTTCCGCTTGTCTGGAATGAACAAGCGCCCACGATAATCGCATTATGGTTTCTTTCTTAAGTTCTTCATTGCCACCATCCGTGGCCTCTTGAACCTCTCTTTCACATCCCTTTCAACAAAACAGCACGGTTTAACCAGTGACCAAAACAGTACAGAGCTCTAACGCATGAACATTTAAACATATAAATTCCCAAATGACATTTACTGAAGTTTGATAATAATTCCTCTTGTGACTGGTGAGACGAGTATATGTGCAACATAATGAGATGCTACCAAAATCCATCCATATCAGATTGCGCACAAAATTCGAAGGCCAATCACAGCTTGTCAATCACAGAATCTAATTTATCGCACTGCTGGAATATCCGGGAGATCACATTTCTTATTCAATCTCCACAAACCGTCTAGGTCAAGCACACACATCAGGAATCACCCAAGAAAGCACAAAATAGCTCGACGATTTCGAATTCCCATAAACATACCGTAATTTCGAAAGCGAAAATGACCGAGAAGCCATAGCCGAAAACGAGTGGTGAAGAAGGAGAGGAAGAAAGAGGGAACTTACAGCGATGACATCGCGTTCACACCAGGGGATCTTGTCACCACCGCTGAAGAAGGAGCCGACGGAATCGAAGAATTGACTGATCTTTGCATCCATTGAAGCCGATCCAATTATCTGATTCTCGCGGACTTTGTTTGTCCCTCTTTAAGGAGAGAGAGAGAAGCTACGAAACCGCGTGCGTCCTGAGTCCACCGTGACGCCCACGCCCCAGGAAGAGCAATATTGTCAGTCAGGCCCCTCATATTTTCCTTCTCTACGCATTTTGATCCCATATTTATTTTAGTTTCCAAAAGTACCCCAAAACCATAAACATTATAAAATATGACCCTGTAATGAAAGAAATTCCAAAAGAACACACGAGAATGATGATAAAAAAAAACAGCAATTATCATATCGATTTGGTTCAGGTTTCGGATTGCGAAAGAAAGCTTCTCACTTCGAACCAAACAAATTCTTTGCTTTGTCAACAATACAATTCTACCTCCAATATAAACATCACAATACAATTCAAGATTCACATTCAAAGTTAGAGAAACTACAGGAATTAGGAAATATCAAAGGACGAGAGAAGAAAGAAAAGGTTACATAGCAGCAGTCAGTCTCCATCTCCAAGGTTGTTCTTCGAATAAACACATCATTGCTGTCATTCCCGGCGAGGATTAGTCCTTCTTCTTTTTCTTCAGAAGCTTCTACCAAGAAAACATGAAATCCAAGATGGATTGTCGGCGGTGGAAAGGGCCGACTGTAATACTTCTTCGAGATACTTCTCCGCAGCCGCAAACTGTCTTTTCTTGTCTTCAATTGCAAGCGCAGCCAGAGCTTTATCCTGTCAGTTTTTGCAGAGATCAAACCAACTAACAGAGAAGAGACAAAAGATTTGCTTACATGAAGGATTCAATGTCTTGCGTCAATGGCAAAAGATAAAATCTTCGGTGTTTATGAGTTGTTACCGGGGGCAAGTCCTGGTAGCTTCTTAGAGTATCGAGGACGGGTTTCGTTTTCTTCTCCAATTCCTTCTTGTACTCAGCCATTTCTACCAGTACCCTGTGGCTGATATCGGGAGAGTAACCAACGCGGTTGAGTAATGTCTGCCCCCCCAGAAAGCGTACCACAAATTAATTTTCAGGGCAACAACACAGACTACAAATGATACAATCTTATTGTTTCCCTTGTAAGATCTGTTTCTAGACCAACAGATCAAACAGATCAATAGATACCACATCGATGTCTCTTACTCTTCATTTATGTTTCTCAGACAAATAGAAAATAAAATGATTGGGAATAAAAAAAAAGTACCTTGTTATGTAGTTGAACAACTTTAGGTCTGAGCACATATATGATTATAGAATATATGTTTTTGACATTTTTCTGTAGCTCAGAAATATTGCAAATGATGGCAATTCTTTGGTGTACATAATGACTATGAGACCTGTAAGAGGTGGGGGCATGTCTCCATTTTCATGTGTTTGGCTATGATATGAAGAAGTCAAAATGATCTTGGCCTTAGAATGAAAGCCCTAATAACCAGCTAGCGAAACTAATGTCTTTTTTCTTCTATCCTTCCTGTTTCAACTCTCCACCAAATCTAATTGCTTTAGCTCATGCACTTCTTGTCAGTACCATTACCCAAGAACCAGTAGGTAAACTGAAAGGAGGTGGCTACTACCTCATAGTTTTTGTACTGCTGTATGTATTGACGTTCTTTTGATGCCATGACTTCCAAATTTGTCTTCCAATTCTCCATCTGTGATTCACAAGGAGCTACATCATCCTCTAGTTGTGCAAGGATTCTGCAAAAGCCAGCATGACAATAGCAAATGAGTTTCTTCTTCTCCAATACCTCACAAAAAGGTGCAAGAATTTGCGTGCACAACACAAATGACATCATGCTGGAAGTCAAATCTATCGGTTTCTCCCTTAAGAACCTTACTTCTTTAGATACGTCAACCTCTGTATAGCTTTCCTCGTATAATCAAGAAGAATCTTAGATTCTTTCTGCGTCTTAGCCCTCTTCTCCTCCACTCCAGTTTTCCTCAATGAAATGTCCCCCATTGCCACAAGAAAACTACACACACACAAATATTTATGCATTAGTTACAAATTTCAAGATAAGATTCCAACAAGAACAAACAACAAGCGGAAAGGCAGCTCACCTACTCAGTTCAGTGTCTCTTATGTTCAACAAATTAGCCACATTCGCAAGAACTTGCGCCAATGAGACCACGTTCGAGGGTAAGCTCTCTTGTGCCAGCCCCACATTCTCCAAAATCTCCCTTATCCTAGCCGCTACGTCATTAACAAATTCCCCAGAACAATCGAGATGAGCCCAGATCTTGTCCCGCACCATAAAGATAGAATAACCCGAAACAACATTGTCCATCAATGGGCAACACTCATGATGCAGAGCCGGATTTTAGGAGCTACAACGAAGTACCTTGTGCTCGGTATTCGGAAGCCTTTTGCCGAAAATCATTGGCGACAATGGTTGCAGCCTGAGTCTTGGCTTGGGAAACGGTGGCGAGATTATACAGATGGGCAATGCTCCGATGAGTGTATTCGAAACTGGGAACCTCCTTGCATGCGGATTCGAACTGAGAAGCGAGCCACGCCTTCATCTCCGTGACCCGTGCGGCTTCAGAACCGCCCTTGGCTTCGCCCGCCGTCGTCGGGGCCCCC
>NW_010970652.1:479065-479727 GCF_000463585.1 Tarenaya hassleriana | reverse complement strand
TTGCCTCCCCCCGCCGTCGTCGGGTCCCCGATCGCATCGCTCATTCTCTCTCTTTCCTAAATCCTCTTCAGATGTGAAGATATTCATACACCGAATTCAATTAAGCAGATCAGTTATAAGGCTGAGTGGACGATTCACCTTGAATTGCTTCAGATCGAACTAAGAAAAGAAAATGATGAAATCAGATGATACCAACTTGAAGTTAGGTTGATTTGTCGCCGCGCGGGTACGTTTCTGATAAACCCTAGAATTTGCCGATTCTGAAGAAGACCGCTTCGTCGGGCTTGAGCAATGTCGTTGGGGTCTCTGAAAGCTTATGCAACAGACAGTATTGCCATCCATATGAAACTGGAAATGGATCAAAATGTGTACATATATATACATACACACATATGTGTGCGCGCACGCGTATATGTGTCGAGGGTGAGGTCAAAGATATCAGTAAAATATATATATATATATATTTTTATAACGAGAACCTTTGTTGGGCCATCGACCCACTTAATCTCTTGGACCCGGATTTAGCTTTTATACACGCAATTAATTGCGCCTCCTCCTCACCACTAGTGTATTCGAACGCACGAATGCAGGAATCGATGATGACTTTGTCAACTCGCCACTGGGCCGCCCACTGGTGGGTTATCAGGAGGGGCAAGTCCTGG
>NW_010970652.1:409417-478726 GCF_000463585.1 Tarenaya hassleriana | reverse complement strand
ACCAAACTAAGTTTTTTTTTTTTTTTTTTTTTGATAACGTTGGGAACCCGCCCTCGACCCTTCGGGTCGGATACCGCAACGCCTCGCAGCCCAAAGGGCCGGACGAATGATACAGTATCGCGGACGATAAACCCAACGACTCCACGCAATAGCCGGTAAACCACGTGGAGCAGGTAAACCAGCCGAAGCTGACCGGCTCAGGGGAAGCTTGACACCAGGAGGAATCGAACTCTCCACCACATGGCTTTTGAGTTGTCATTTTACCAACTGGGCTAGGGGCTTCCCCCAACCAAACTAATGTTATTATTATTTGTTCGCTATTTCTTTTTTTATTTATGTAAATTAACTAAACACTTCGTGGCCAATCAAATTCTCATTTTTATGGATTAGATTTCGAACAAATTTGAGAGAAAAAAATAGTTATTTATTTAATCGTTTCCTACATAAATAAGATTATATCATTCACGTAATATCGGCTTGTACCATCATTCATTTTCTCGCAAACGAATCCATCTCTCTCTCCCCGCATGCATGGGTTCAACCTTATGCTGCCTTCGCGTACCGGACAAGAAACACGGCGGAGACACGGCTATGATGGCGGCTACCAGTGACCAGAAACCGTTTCCGGCCACCGGGGAGGAGTTCCTATCGGACGCGAGCACTTTCTCAGTGGAGGAACAAGCGCGGCTGCTGAAGGCGGCCAGGCGGCAGGAGCGAAGGCTCGGCCATGAAGCCGAGCAAGTCATGAAATGGGTCAAACAAGAATCAGCCAGATTTGACCAAGTCCACGGTTTGACCAAGTCTTGAGCTTTCTATTTCTTACGCAACAAAGGATGCAAAATCTGTAATATGAACACTCTGAACTGTACTGAACATAACCATGGGGATAATTTCTTGTCCGAAAGTATGAAGATCATCCGCAACGATTTCCATAACTTAAGGTGATCCTCCATTTATTACATACACCTGGATTCACCCACAGGTTATTACATCACAGGACACAACAGGAAAACAGAAACAAAACGAGCCCAAAAACCGCATCGGAAAAAGGTTACCAGACGCAACGATAAGTGACATGAGATTGCGCGAGCTCACCACTGTACGTTACCTTAACCACTTGCCCTTTCTCGAGTCCATAGTACCTCACGATCGCGTCTTTCTTCGATATCCGAGGAAGCTATCGGGAAATTCGATACAGAACACACAAACGTTCAATCAGAAAGATGGTCTTTTTTAGGTTATGACAGAGGAGTTCCTTCTAGAATGTTTCGAGTGAAGTGCAGAAAGCGTACGGACCTGTTTTTCATCAATACAGAACCTCTTGAGAAGAGCTTCCTTCTCCTTGTCAGTCAAAACCCGATGATTTGGCTTCAACACATGCCCGGTTACGTTAACCAGCAAATCCGTTATCTATAACCACACAAAGCTAGATGTTATGAACCTACCCGGATTCTTTTTTTTTCCGGTAAATAAGCTGAATCGAAAAAGATACCTAAGAATTGGATGGGAAGAATACCTGGAATAACTCAACCTTGAACGAAAACAGATCGACGGCTTTCAAAGCCTGATTGGTTATATGGCTTTGGAGAATCAATATCATCCCGGTTACACTCTCCCGGCTAAGTATATCTGCTGCAATGCTGCGGATTGCATTGACCTTCACCATACCAGTTCCAGAAAAGACGACCGTTATCTGAAAACCAAACACCAACCATATATCAAGATCAGTAGCGTTTTCTGTTGTCATGAAAGGGTCACGATTAGAGACCTAAACACGATGATACGACACTAAGTTTTTTACACAAAGCATTGCCGTAACTTTTCCCCAGGCTAAAATTGGCTGCTACCAGAGAAACCAAGAAAAGGTTCACTGATCTCCCTCAGCCATTATCATTGACACAAAATCGCAAAACCAACGACGAGGGTACCTATGAACAACGGAAGAACCAATAAAGAATTAAACTTTTTGACAAAATAACATCACTGAGAGTCGTCTAGGACATTCTTCCGCGGTAAGATCTTGTTCTACGACTGAGACAATCCAAAACGATATCTTTAGCTATTTGCCTATCGGTACTCTCACTGTCTCACCTCCGCTCACAAACACTAGAAGGGCGAAATATCAAAGTACTGACTATCAGAATGCTCAGTATCCAATCTCAGAGACCAATCATCACTTCTACAGATCTAGAAAAAGGCTTCGAAAATGCTTCAGAAGACAGAAAAATGACATATAAAGATTGGTTTGAAGGATCGCCCAGCTAAGTTCAATATGGGGAGAGTACCAAAACGAGTTCATGCAGAAAGAAAGATAATGGCTTTTACTGTAGTTCAGTTCCATCAAGCAGCATTGCTTGCTTCTGCAGATAAACTCTGCTAAACCCCTAATTTTGATGTCTTTATAGGGCACCAAAACTGGGGATTGAAGAAAATTTCAACTCCATAATCTTCAAAGTACAAAACTTTTAGCCAGACCCAACAACAATTAAAGCGAGCAAAATCAGATGAGGACAACAGAAACGCTAGGGTTTTACACCACTTTCTGGGTAGCCAAACATGCAGAGGAAACGCCGCGGAAATCGAAGATAAACGGAGAGAAAATCCGAAGTACCCGCTTTGAAGAGTCGGAGCGGTGGACGGCGGAGACACGGAGGCGATCGACGTCAGGATGGTCGCCGTAAATAGCCCGGAACTCGTGGAGGGAGATGTTGATGTCGTCGGCGGAGACCTCGTACCCTCTGTCCCGCAGCATTTCCATGGCGGTTCTTCGCGCTAGGTAGTATCTGTGGCTCTCCACGCTTCCATGGTCAACGTATTTGCTCAGGCACGATGCCGCCGCCGCCGCTGACGAGCCCTCCTTCCCTTTTCCCTCCATCTCCGTTCTCTCTCTCTCTCTCTCGCGTCGCGAGGGAGGACAAAACAGGCAATGAGAAAAGCGGTGAAAGCGGTTTAAAGGATTTAACTTTTTAGAGTGCTTCTTCAGTAAATATTTCCTCAGATTTATAAAAGCAACTCTCAAAAAAAAAAGCTTGGAATTTTGAAATGGCAAATTTCAAGAATCCTCGAGATAATAAAATCTTGCACTTTTCAAATTTGAATGGCGAAGGTGTGAATTTAGAACATGAACATATTATAAAACAAAAAAAAAACGAACAAAAATCAGACAAAAGTGTTAAAAGAGGCAACCATAAGAAAAATGTCAAAGCTCAAGAACACAGAGGGAGAGCAAGATTGCATAGAACAACATCAGAAAGAACACAACACACACACAGGCAGAGACTAAACAGAGCAGAGTAGCTTGAGCCACTTCTTATTTCACTATGCTCTCATAGAGATTAAGATACACTGAACAAACAGATAAAATCATCATCATCTAATAGAAGAGCAGATTCATCAACATGTCAGGGTCCAAAAATCAATCCCAAGAATCCAATCCCGTCTTTTCTCACGGGGGGTGAAGGCTTTTTCCAGTGCTTACTGATAATGCTGCATTGCAAAATGTCCTGTCTGATCATCAGAGGCAACACCCGAGACAACGTACCAAACCATTCTCGTTGCAGTCAGGACATCGCTTGAACTCGTTGTCTTGTTGCCGAAACACCTTGGTGCTGCCCCCGCAATTTGAGCACAGCAGGAACCGAGCGTCCCCACAGCTCTTGCAAGCTCCCACACAATCGCGAGCAGGCAACCCTTTTACCATCTCTGCCAGTTCGCCGTCGTCGTTGAGCTGTTTGACCTCATCAACACCACCAATGTGTGTTCCTTGTATGAACACCTGAGGCAAACTAACTGGTTTCTCGGCTCCAAGCGCATTCTGCAGTTCTTTCCTGAATGTGGAATCCATGGAGATGTCACGTTCGTCAATGGCGACCTGAAAGCTTCTCAGTATCGTTCTAACGCAACAGCAATCCTCGTATGTCTTTCGAATTCCCCGGAGGGTTGTGAAGTACAACACGACTTTGTCTTCTGCGCCTGGCAATCTTGATGATTTGTCTACCAGAATCTGGCAGCTTGGAGCTGGAGGACTTGAAGACAGAGACTTTGGTTTGCTGATTAGGATGGATGGATTCGATGGGCTGTAAGAGAGAGACTTGGAGCTCCTGTGAAGGTTTTTGGCGACATTGTTACTGTTGTTGCCTAATTGCTTCGAAGACAGCGCTTTCTTGTAAGTGGAAACAACACCAGGATCCAAATCAGACAGAAATGACTCTTCAGACAAATGCTTCCATAAAGGTTGCTTGGTTTTATAAGACAATGGAACCCAGTCATCCTCATCTTCCATCCTCACAAACTCGTAAGATTCGTCCAATTTCAACGCAGACCCATTCAAACCTACGCCCTGATTCGAAATGGGTGTAGGGCAAACCTTAAAATTTCCGCCGGAATTACACTTACCCAGATCGGAATTCTCGAATTCTAGCTCGTCGTCCAGCCCATCCATGAGCTCCCATGTGTTTATAACCGAGTCAGGGGACAGCGAGTCGCGCGGGCCCGGGTCCAGTGTCTTCTTAGCGGCAATGGAGATTTGCGACGGCGGAAATTTCTGCCGGTCGGAAGAGTCTGTTCCGCCGTCGAGATCGACGAGGAGAAGAGACCCATAAGTGGTGGATGTGAGGGAGACGAGGTGGTGAGTGTCGCCTTTCCTCGCTGGAGGGTGATGAACCAACGGCGTCGGGAAGGAGAAAGCCCTCGGAACCGGCGACGGACAATGGGAGCAGGATTTCGCCGCCGATGGTGAAACCGACGAAGCAGAAGAAGAGGAAGACGAAAAAGAAGACGCAGAAGCAACGGTTTTGGAAGCAGAAGAACCCATGAATTGACGCTGCAGAATTCTCTGTGAGAGCAACAATGGCGTCGATTTCCGTTTCACTTTCTGGGTTTCTTGTGATTTATTGTTTTCTGGGAATGATAGAGAGACCGATAGAGAGAGAGAGAAACAGGTGGAAAATAGCTGTCTATAGCAGTTGGAGGTGGAGGTGGAAGATGGTGAAAATTTAATAGCAAGTGTTTGTTTGTGAACATTTAGAAGATGATGATAACCATGACTGTGATTTGATTTCCGATTGATTTTGATTGATAAACAGAAAGGGAAGATACCATGATTAACAAAAGACGATAAACGATATTAACACCGTGTTAGAGGAATAATAACTTTTTATGATTTATTATTATTATTATTTATTATTATTATTTGTTTTTACTTTTTTTTTGTATAATTGATGAAATTCCTCTCGAAAAAAGGTCACATTCTCTTTTCTTCGTCGGTTCGCATTACGCAATGTTTGGATGCTTAGCCTTGTGGAGTTTTTGATTTAAAAACTATGATAACTTGTATCATTTGTGATTGACCTCTTAAAATACAATAATAAATAAAAAAAAGAAATACAGAGGAACAATCATATATTGATTTTAATTTCACAATTCCTTTTGTTGGTTCACCTTTGTCCGTTTCTAATATTTCCATCGACTTGTAACTGTCAACGCCTTACTTTTCAAAGGTTCTTTTATTTAAATCTATTATTCTTTATGGCTTTAAATTTTGATATTTCTTTGTTTTTGGATTTCAAAAACTCTGAGATAAAATGAAACCAAACTTTAAATGAATTTGAATCAAACTTCAATTGGATTCAAAACGAATATAACACAATACGAAAATCAAACCGAATTAAAATTCAAAATAATAACATGTAGAAGATGAAAAACAAAAGCCTTAATTTTTTTTCTCCAAAATATCCACTAGAATCACCACACAAAATTTGGGTTTTTCTTAGAAATAAATGGATTATTAAATATATGAACTACTTCAATCTTTGAAATTACAAGTAATTGGGAACATAAGTTGTAAACATTAAATACAATCTCGCAAGTTGTTGTTACATTAAAGACAGAAAAAACTCGGACTTATTCTTACGAGACTCGCCGAGCTAGTTCGCATTGACCTCCGTTCACGGCGAACCACCTCGTCTAGTCCATTTTTTATCGGATTCGAATGTTCCGAACCCATATCGGAATATATGGACAGGCTCGCGAGGTAGGTCTATTTTGACATCACTAGTATCGTATTAACGTCATTGGGGTCTGAGAAAGGCCGAGTTTGAGCACAAAACTTATGCACAAGAACAAAAAAAATCAATGGGTACTCGGCAGCATTTACACAAGTACGCAAATCTATATGAACCCTCGATCTATACAGTTTCAGAATCTATCTTCACAACCCATTGCCACTTCCTATATCTAGACGATTTTCAATCCGTTAGATCAACGAGCAAGCATCAGATTGACGGTATAATTTTTTAGAAGACGCCATACCCGTCATTGTTGTCGTCTAAAACATCATTGCCAATGCCTTCTCCACGCCTTTGCATTCATTTCCTCCTCCTGGCATTACAAACAGAAAGAAGGTTGGTATTGACAAAGCAACACCCGGATCTCAGCCAAGATTCAGAAGCTAGTTTCGGCACTTCGTGGAAGTTTAAACGTGCTGTCAAGGATCTATATAACTCATTCTAGAGCTGCGACTTCTACTTGGCAATCGTTACAACATGTCTATGAAGCCACTACAAATTGAGATACTTCACTCAAGCAGGTAAAAGAATGGAGGTTTTTCAGCATCTGAAAGATCTCATCTTCAGCAAGATTAGACAAAATCAAATAACCCCGAATGATTCCACAAAGATACGTAGGCAAGTGTCGGGCATAGGCTATAGATCCTAACGAATTTTCTCAGAAGAACTACTGAGATTTCGATTCAGTTCAGCATCTGAAAACCGAAGCCAAGCCTGGTAGAAATGCATAACGTGGTTTGGAAAGTCACACCATTAAACATTTACCAGAAACCAACGTGGAAATGGTCACTCACTTTCCATGAAACTCATACTCAAGGAACCCTAAAAACACTAGCACAAACAAGACTCGAACGCGCACACAATCAAGAAAACCACGAACACAAACATAATAAATTGACCCGGGAACTTGCAGGAATTAGAATTCAACCGAGGATTGTTAGATCATTATACCACAGGTTCGAAATGACCTAGACCGACAAAACGACAAACCAAACAGGTGTGTAAAATCGAGACGGAGAAGAGATACGCACAGAGGAGCCATTGAAATCGATCAGCCGACATGGAAAGGGCCGATGTCGCCAGTTCTGAGACAACCTGCGATCTCGTCGGCGATGGAGAGGCAGATGACGACCCACCCGCTCAGAGCAATCCACACCATCTTCGCTATATACATCGCTACTCCCACCGGCATCGCCATCTTCCCTCGCCGCACCGAATATAGCGTCTCTCTCTCTCTCTCTCACACACACACACACACACTCAATTAGTAGGATTGGAAAAAGAATCCCCTGGTCGAGGCATCTGCACAGGAGGAATAAAAATCAATGGAAAAAAAAAAAAACAGAGCGAGGTCTAACTCGCAAGTGATAAGTCCGGTTGGATCCGACCCGAGTCCGGATTCGTAACCGATTGGACCTGTGATATCTTCCCCGCCAGCTTTATTTGAAATTCGTCCGACAAATCCAACGTCCAAAAGTGCACGACGGAGAAGAACTCTCTCTGTCCTCTCCCCCGATAATCGAGTCTCAGTTTCTTTCTCTAGAAAATGGCTCCTCCCTCTCTTTTCCCCCAAAATTATCTCTTCTTTTATGCAGAAAAAGAATTTTCTTTCTTAACTATTTCATTGTTTTTATGGTATTGGTATCAATGGATTCAAAAGCCGAAAAGTATACAAGACCCATCCATATGTACAAGATGAATTTTAGTTGTTTTTTCTCTACAAAACGGAACGGATAAAGGAGATGATTAGGACAGTATTTTTTTTTTTGTACGAATCGTATCTGTGGTTGTTTGATTATCCTTTTCACTTGAATGATTTCACGTCGATCTACCTCCTGGACGAGGAACTGGAGCTTCCGGACAGAGATGGTTGAGGAGGATTGTCTTGATTTGTCTCAGACTGATCGCCACTAGTCTCGTGTTGATGTTCTTGCTGATGGCTGATACCTGGATCATCATCTCTCGGTTGCACTTGCTGTTGCTGTTGCTGTTGCGGTTGCGATAGCTGCAGTTGTAGCTGTTGCTGTTGCGGTAGTGATTGCTGCTCTTGCATCGGGATAGGACCCTGATATCTCGGTCGCACTTGCGGTTGCTGCAGCTGTTGCGGTTGCGGTTGCTGCTCTTGGATTGTGAGAGGTCCACCGAGACGTGGTCGCTGTGATGAACAGTGATCAGCTCGTGCTTCGTATTGCAGTTGTTGGGGACTGAAACTTGGGATAGGTTGTTGCTGCTGGTTGAGGTTGCCTCCATCTAATCTCCATTGCTGGGGATCGAATCTCACTACAAACTGTCGCCGCCGGTTTGGATGACCTCCACGTAGCATCTGCTGTTGCTGTTGCAGTTGCAGTTGCAGTTGCAGTTGAAGTTGCAGCTGCAGTTGCAGCTGCAGCTGCTGTTGCTGTTGCAGTTGCTGCTGTTGTTGCTGTTGCAGTTGTTCGTACGCAAGGAAAAGTTGTGCATCCCGTACCTCCTGTGGCAACAGATTAAAATCAACATTTTGATTCCATCCATCTTGCCGAGGGTGCTGTGGCAGCGGATCATAGCTCGGTCCAAGTCTCAGCTGAAGCCATTGCTCATCAGGCGGCAGATGATGCACAACGCCTCTGAGAGCAGCAGAGGCGGCAGGAGGGTTTCGAGGCATCGTAGCCAGTGAAGTGCCTGATCGGGCAAAAGGTTGAAACAAACAAATCAGTGTTTAAAAACACCAAAAGATTCAAAAATAAGTAGAGGAATTACCAAGAGCAAGCCATTGAGATTGCTGCTGATTTGGCATTTGGGTCTGCCCAGAGAGTTGGTTTGCCATCTGATTATGCCTAGATTGCCGCCATTGCTGCTGCTGTTGGTTTGGCGTTTGCAGTTGAAGCTGCGGCTGAGGAACTTGCTGTTGTTGTTGTGGTTGTTGCTGTTGGTTGGGCATTTGCAGTTGACGCTGCAGCAGAGGAACTTGGTGTTGTTGTTGTTGCTGTTGCTGTTGAAGAAGCTGCAGCTGAGGAACTTGCTGTTGTTGTTGATTCAGCATCTGCATCTGAAGCACATGAGGAACTTGTGTCTGCTGTTGCATCTGCACCACTTGTTGGTTTTGGCCTGTGAATTCAGAGAGAGAAACAGCCAAAACATTCTTAAACCCCGCCAAAATCCTTCAGAAAACTCGAATCTTTTCAAGATTCTGACTTTGGAAACAAGAATTAAAAAAAAAAAAAGATGGCATCTTTCTTCTTTTTTCTCGCGTTTTCCCAGTGTTTACCAGTTCTTGCGGTAGTAATTGTCATCTGCATAAGAGCTTGCTCAGCTGCTTCCCGCTGGATTGACGTCCAAACTGCCAAAAAAAATCGGATTCAACACAGAATGGAGATTAGGGTTTAACCCAAAATCGAATCGGAGGAATCTTTACACATTTCGACGAAGAAAGGGGAGAGCCGGGAGCGGATCATGTATTCCTCCGTCTGTTCAAAGGTCATATTTCTGCGAACACACCTCGCGATCTCACGCCTGATCCCGAGAACGTGCGTCAGAAAGGGATAGAGGGGAGGATCGTTCATCCCGGTGAAATCGCAGAGTTTGCGGTGGATTTCGTACATCTCCTCGGGCGTGAGCTGATCTATGTCTCTCATCTCTGCGAGGAAATGGAGGTTACGCCATGGGTCGCTGTTGTTCATGGCGAAACTGCTGTTTCAAGAAGCGATCAAGATCCCGGAGGAGGATGGGTTTCTGTCGAAGGCTACTAAGGTTCGTAAGGGAGAGGAGATGAAGGCTTCAATCGAGCGGGAGTCTGTGAAATTTATTTGTTTTTGTTTATTTTATAGATTTAAATTGTTTTTCGAAAATTACGTTTGCCACAGAAAATTTTTCTTCCTTTAGTATTCCTTAATTGAAAACGTATTATATATATATATATATATATATATTATGTGTGTGTGTGTGTGTATTTTTTTTTTTATCTTTTTTGCTTAATTTCATTTCGTTGAACAGAAAAAAAAATGCTTATGAGTTGCGTTTGAAGTTTAAATAGAGCGGGAGTGTGTGAATTTATTTATTTATTTGTTTAGTTTATATATTTAAATTACTTTAGAATTATGTTGCGTATTATTCTCTTTTTTCTCTTTTTGCACGAATTTATTTTCTTTCTAAATATCCATTTATTGAAAACCTATAAAAATCTTTTTTTTTTCTTTTTTACTTAATTGCATTTTGTTATTAAACTGCCCAAATTTGCTCGAAATCAATGTAGAGAGGTAAATGATATAACAGTTTGATCTATGATTTCTTTCTTTAACCTATGAACTGAACAAAACTTGAAGGGTAAATATGGACAATACACGAAGAAGAAGAAGCCTATGCATGCGTACAAACAAACCAATAAACAAAAATTAAAGGTTAACATTTTTCCCATGATTTCCCAAAATGCCCTTAGCAACTAACCACACTATTTTCGTCCCATCGTCCTGTGGTGTGGTGCGCGACACCAGCCGAGCCTCGGACGTGTTTCACGGATATCAAATGGGCGGAATTTTTTCAGGCCGACAAAACAGAGTTTAAAGTCCGGTCCTATAAAAGATTTCGGGTTCGGATAAGACCGGTCCAACTCGTATTACGATTTTTTTTATTTGAATTATTTCTGTAAATCGGACTTTGGGACTGGTTTTCTCTGTTAAAATCTTTGGCGACACGAGTTTCAGTTGGTTTTCTCCATTACATGATGAAGGAAATGATTACGACATTAATGTTTTTTTTTTCAGATGTAAGAATATCATCTGTTTGTTTGATCATCCTTTCAATTAGATGTAAGAGACTCTCCACTGCCCTCTTGTTGTTGCTCATCTTGCTGATGGCTGGTTCCATGACCATGATCACTCGCTTGTGGTTGCGGTTGCGGTTGCCGCTCTTGGATTGGGGTGGGTCCACTAAGACGTGGACGCTGTGCCGGTCGGTGATAAGCTCGTGCTTCAGATTGCATCACGTAGGGAATCGCTCCATGTTGCAGATTCATAGCTCCGACTCCATCTTGCTGCTGCTGCTGTTGACTGTAACTCGGTCTATGAGTCCGCTGCGCATTGCCTCCGGGAGCAGAAGCAGGAGAAGGGTTTTCAGGCATTGTAGCTGGTGAAGTGTTTGGGATAAGTCAAGGGTGAAAAAGATCGAAAGAACAGATCCAAATGATGGGAAAAAAGGAAAGGGGAGTACCGAGGAAAGGGCTCGGGACTTGAGGTTCTTGCGTCTGCCGCTGAAGAAGTCGTTCTTGCATTCGACATGTCAGTTCTGTTAGCCTCAGAAGACGTCGTTGTTCATTCGGCACCTGCCCTGAGAGAGAGAAGAGCACAGAACCGGGAAAATTCAGAAATCTTGAGTTCAGTACTCTCTTTTTTCTTTTCCATGGACTGACCTCGTGCGTCTGTCGTATGCTCGTTCGACATCCGAAGCGTGATCAAGCTCAATTCCTCATCCGGGCTCTCAGCTTCAGAACGCAATACAAGAGAGATAGAAGTTGACGACATATAACCCACTAATCTTTTTCAAGATCGTGACTTGGGAAACAAGAAAAGAAAAAAGACTGATCTTTTTTTCAGATTTTACCGGTTCTTGCGATCGGCTGATGCAGCGACGTCCAAACTGCAAAAAACGAACGGAGATTTTAACAGGGTTCAAGCCAAAAACCCGAGAGAGAAATCGATCAAAACGGAATCAGAAGGCAATTTTTTTTCTTTTTACAAATTCGGGTGTAGACAGGAGAGAGCCCGCGGAATTTGTTCTGCATATATGCGAGCGTCTGTTCTTGGGTCATTCCCCTCCGAATACACTCTCTGATAACATGCTTAATCCGGAAATAGATCGAGAAGAAGACTGAAAGAGGAGGATCGTTTCTTCTAAAGATTCGGCGGAGTCTACTGTTGATCTCCATCTTTTCTTCGGCCGTAAGATTATTGTAGGCTCTGCGGTCGCCGACGACATCTGGGTCGTCTCTGTTCATCGTCAAACGCTCTTTCAAGAACGATCAAGATTCCCAGGAATCGGTTTTTTTTTTTTTTGGTTGAAAGCTAAGGAGATTCCCATGAATGGGAGATGGACGGAGACGTTTAAATAGAGCCGGGAGGAGGGGTGTGTGTGTTATAATTTTTGTTTATTTTTAGGTGATTTAAATTGTTTTAGAATTCTTAGATTTTTTTCTCTCTTTTTTTGCACCATTTATTTTCTTTCTTAAATATTGATTTTTTAAAATATTTATGTATTTCTTAAATGATCATAAAAAACTATCGTATAAAAAAACTATTGTAGTGACGGACTAGTCACTAAAAAATAAAATCTAAATTGTTTTATATATATATATACATACATATATACACACATATGTACGCATATATTCATTCCTCTGTCTCATTGTTCCTCTGCAACGTTATTTCTCTGTTCCTCTGTGTTTTTGTCTTTCTATGCATTCAGAAGCCGAAAATTAAATCGTCTTGGCTTGTCTCAAATTCAAAACTGATCTCGTGTTGCTGTTCTTGTTGATGGTTGTTGGTATCGGGACCATGATCTCTCAACTGCGGTTGCTGTCGCGGCTGCAAGATTTAAATTGTATTAGAATTCAGGAAATTATCTCAGTTAGCTCTCTTTTTTTTTTTTAATTCCAAAACCCAGTTGGGGAGATGATTGCGTACATCTCACGTAATCCAGCAAAATGAATGTTTTGAAGAAATTCCAGTGAAAAGAGTGAAAGAATTCAGAATACAAGAAAGTGGTGGAGTTGGTCTTGATTTATCTCAAGACTGACCGCTGCCCTTTGGTTGCTGCTCTTGCTGATGGCCGGGATCAGGACCATGATCTCTCAATTGCTGTTGCGGTTGCAGTCGCCGCTCTTGGGTTGGGATAGGTATTGATGGCCCATCAAGACGTGGACGCTGGCCTGGCCGGTGATCAGCTCCATGTTGCAGTTGTTGGGGACTGAGTCTTATGACATTTCCCAGATGCTGGCTGGGGTTAACGGATTGCTGCCGTTGCTGCTGCTGGTTTGGTTGAACTCCACGAAGCAGCTGATGTTGCAGTAGGATTTGTTCGTTCACTAGCAACAGTTGCTCATCCCGTACCTCCTGTGATAGCTGATTAAGATCAAGATTTCGATTCGGCCCATCTTGCCGAGATTGCTGTCGTGGCGGATCACAGCTCGGTCCAAGTCTCAGCTGGAGCCATTGCTCATCAGGCGGCAGATGATGCACAATGCCTCTGAGAGCACCAGCGGCGGGGGCTGAAGGGTTTCGAGGCATTGTAACCGGCGAAGTAGCTAATCGGGTCAAAAGGTTGAAAGAAACAGGTCATTGTTTAAAAAAATACCAAAAGATTCAGATACAAATAGTGAATGATGAGAAATGGAGAGGAATTACCAAGAGCGAGCCACTGAGTAACTTGCTGTTGATTCGGCATTCGGAGTTGAAGCTGCTGAGGAACTTGTTGTCGCTGTTGAACTGGCACTTGCGTTCGAAGCTGCTGAGGAATTTGCTGTTGATTCGGCATTTGCAGTTGAAGCTGCTGAGTAGCTTGCCGTTGCTGTTGAACTGGCACTTGCGTTCGAAGCTGCTGAGGAACTTGCTGTTGCCGTTGCTGTTGATTCGGCACTTGCATTCGAAGCTGCAGAATAACTTGTTGCTGTTGATTCGGCATTCGCAGTTGAAGCTGCTGAGTAACTTGCTGTCGCTGTTGATTCGGCACTTGCGTTTGAGGCTGCTGAGGAATTTGCTGTTTCTGTTGATTCGGCGCTTGCATTTGAAGCTGCTGAGGAACTTGCTGCTGCTGCGTCAGTGGCCACTCACGAAGTTGTTGTTGCTGTCGATGTGGCATTTGCTTCAGCATCACTTGTTGGTTTTCGCCTGTGAATTCAGATAGAAGAAACAGCTAAACATTCTTATACCCGACGAAAATGCTTCAAAAACTCGAATCTTGAATCCACTGCTCTCTTTCGGTACGGACCTCGTTCATCTTTCGTATCGGATTCAGGCCGAGGAGCCTGCTCATTTGGCATTCCAAGTTTGCGCGAGACCTCCTCTGCTCTCTCAGCTGCAGGACTCAAGAGCATTTGAACACCCGATTTTTCGCACCTTTTACTTTGAGAGATCGTTCATCGAGGGGCTTACATTTTACAGCTTTTGTGTCCGGGGCTTGAACAGGATCCGCCTCTGCATCTGCACCTGATCAAGATTGCGACGTTGGAAATCCAGAATATGAAAAAAGACTGCATCTTTCCATGTGGTTTACCAGTTATATCGTTATGGGTCAACCTCATTTGCCTCATCATCTCCATTTGCCGCTCGAGGAGAAGGTTGAACCGATTCACCTGACGCACGAGCTCTCGTGCCGTATAATACCAGCTGAAAAATTCTGCATTCTCCACTTCGAGTTGACGCCAAACTGCAAAAGAAACCGGATTCTGGGTTTTTCAGAAGGAGTCTTGGGGGAAACAAGAAAATCGATGGGATGGAGGAACAACAGATTCTGGTGATCTCAGGCTCGATCCCTAAGCTCTGCATATGCTCCACCACTTCTTCTGGGCTCATGTATCTCTGGATGCACCGCTCGATGTTGTTCTTTACCTGAAAACATGAAAATCAGACAGAAGAGATTCATCTACTCGACGGACAGATTATTTCTCCTAAAAAGATTGCGGAGAGAGCCTCTCACGTAATCGAACAACTCGTCGGCAGTTCTGCAGCCGCCGGGAGTATTGGCATTACGTGCTTCGTCGCTCATGATTGAGGCGAGACTGCGTTTCTTCGGTCTTCAAGAACGGTCAAGAACCCCGAAGGATGGGTTTGAAAGATTCAGATTGAGCAGCAGGGCGTGGATTTGTTTATTTATAGATTTAATTTGTATCGGAATTCTCTTGCGCAAAAAAATCTCGGTTTTTTTTCACAGTTTTATTCCGAAACCCCATTCGAGAATACGATTGCGTGCGTCTCAAGTAATCGGGAAGACATTCTTGACATGAACCTACACTGAAACTGACGCTTTGTCCAGTTCATAACTTCAGAGAATCATAATCAGAAAAAAAAAAAAGGTTTCTCCAATTGGAAAACAAAACTGGAAAGTGGTTATTTCAGCTTGTAAGATTTACACATGAACACGACATTCATCATCATCATCTGTCTTTTGCACATTCTCTATGGAAACTCTATATATCATAAGGTACCAGCATGCCTAAAAGAATCTACAAAACCTCTGAAGGATGAAACTTCTGAAGAAACCAGGAAGCATCGAGACAATACATCAGACCGCTGTTGCGATGCCATTGTATCTAGGACGTGTCCGATCTTCCGCTGGAGGAAGCCCCTCCTCCATCGCCTTCCTCTTGTTGTTATTCGCCGGCTGCTCCTGTTGTTCTTGCAGCAGCAGCAGCTGTTTTTGCTGTTGCTGTTCCGGTTCTTGGAGGAGACATGTGGTTCCGGGTTTGGTTGAACCCTCTCTGGTTTCTGGTTTAGCAGAAATCTCTTCTTTCAGGGTTTTCTCGATCTCCTCCTGCTTCTGGCTCTTTACCTTGGTTTTCATCATATGGGGTTTCAGCTTGCTAAGATCTGCCAGCCTCACAGGTTTCAAGAAAAACTCCTCAGCTCCTTCTTCCAAACATCTGATGAACAAATTCAGACAAAAACATGAATACCCATTTGCATAATCATCACCGCAAAACTCCAATTATATTTGATTCAAGGGGAAAATGATGAGGAAGACCAAAAACAAACTCCCTGTTTTCATGGTCCATAAGGCTATAAATAAAACCCACTAAAGATCCCTTCTTTTTTCATCAGAGCAACAATCTAATAACACCCAGATGCCCAAAAGATCTCCAGGAGGCTAAAAAATCTTTTCTTTTTTGGGGAAACTTCGTATGAACATCGAAAACATCTCGTGTTTTACCTGGAGATTCTTGAAGGAACGTTCTCAGATGACATTATCACTACTGGTATGTTTTTGAAAGCTGATGATTCCTGCAGAACAAGAACATTTTTCTGTAATTTTCTCAGGATAATTTGTTCTTAATTGCATATGCGTGTATATATATGCGTATTTATTCTGCAGAATACATAAAATGTTTTGGGAAAATATTCCAAAAAAGATTTGGATTGAAATAGTGGAGACAAAGAAGGAAACCTTTTCTATTTTCTGAAAAAGCAATTTCCCAGAGGAGGAACAGAAGGCAACCCAACGAGAAAATGCCGAGAAAAATAAACGATCGAATCAAATAAAGTGAAAGCGAAAACGAACAAATACCTTGATTTTCTTGAGCAGGTCGTAGCCTGTCATGCCAGGCATACAGTAATCTGTGATGATAAGATTCACTTCCACTTCCTGTCCAAACCAGACCAAAAAAACAAAGTTGTGATTTTGAAACAGGAAAAAACAAAGATTCTTGGTGAATTCAAGCAAGGAAAATGAGGTAAACCTGATGAGTTTGGGGAGATGTAGAAGGCGTGTTCGGATCACTGTCGTCACCATCTTCTCTCAAACCCAGAAATTCGAGAGCCTTAGTGCCTGAATCGACAGTTGTAACTGCAGAGACGAACAAATCCTTAGATCTTTTCCGCGTTATCAAAGAACCCATTTCCAAAGTTTCCAGATTTTCTTTCCTTTTCTTTACTTTCCAATGTTTGGAAGCCGAGAAAATTTCCGCTTTACCTTGGAACGATGACTTCTGGAGCAACCTCTCTATGAGCTTCCGATCAAAAAGGCTGTCGTCAACGGCCAATACATGGAACTGCGATTCTGCTGCCACACCCATTGCAGATAAAACCTCGGGGTCCGATCTCAAAATCACAAACCCAAATGCAAAGTTTCCGACTTTCTCCTTTCTCTCTGGGAAAATCCCTTCTTTTTCTCGGGAATGTTACGTTTTCTTTTTTCCTTCTTCCTAACTCTCGTTGGTGAAATCAGACGAAGAGGAGAGATGAAGGATTTGGCATTTTAACGAGACGTGACACTATATCTTCCCCCGAATCTCGTAAAGGGGATAGAAAACAAAAATAAATTGGATCTTAGCTTTGAATTATGGAGGAAGCAAGAAAGAAAGACATTTTTATTCGGAAGACAGCCGAGAAAATGGAAATAAAAAAAAAATAAAGTCAGAAAAAATAAATAAAGTAATCAAAACAAATCTGTAAGAGGATTTTTTTTTGGGATTAGATAAGAGGTGGCCTTTGCTTATATACTACCACCCCCACTTGCATTGCACAAATATATATATATATATATATATATATATATAACTGTTCATAATAGAGACCGAGTAAAAAAAGAGAATCAAGAGAAAAATAAAAATTACGAAATAAAAACACTATTCTGAAAAAAGGAAAAAATGTTATTTTCAATCCAAAATTATTCATGTGATATTTTCACGAATTAATTAGATTGGTTTAGAAGCAAATTAAAACAAAAATAGATTGAGGTGTAATTTTTCTCTTCAAAGATTTCCATTGCGATACATCCAAATGGGACCCGCCAAAAAGATATATGTGACGTCAGCAAATATGCCCTTTTAATTTCTCGCTATTAAAGTACCCGTTATTTTTCCCCTTAAATAATATTCAAAGGTTAACGTGAAATTAAGACAGTGGCACTTGCCGTATCTTGAGCAGTTGGGGGTGGTGGTGGCAACGACATGCCAATTTTCTCCCGATTCTTTTCCCAAGATTTGCTTCCCATGGTCACCATCACCATCATCATCATCATCATGCATGCATGCATGCACGTGTACAAGTATGGTTGGTGGCCAAATTGCCATGACTATATACCCATACACACATCAAAACCCTCACTGTTTACCATACTCTCTGAACGAGCTAGTGGGTTCCATATATTCCACTTTGACATTTTTCTTTCAAAAAATAAATATTTTTCTATTTCCCATGTTGTGTTCATCCTTACCGCATCATGCACTTTCGAAATTTACTTTCCTTTATCCCGAATTTTCTAAGGATTATTGTATTTTGTTTTGTGTGATACAGTAAAATTTTGAGGGTTTTTGCCACTTTTACTTGGACAAACAATGTGGTGAATCATTGCATGTACTAGAATCCGAGGTGCTATGATTTTATAATTATATAAACTTTACGATAAAATTGTATGGACATACTATAATTTTATAAAATATACATGTTAACATTAAATTCTAAGATTTATATATATTATCTACTAAAAAGAGATACAACGACACAATTCATTTAATACAATTGTTCATCCTTTCAATGTGAATAGCCTACATTCATTTAATCCAAAGATTGAATATTTCAAACTAAATCCACTTCCTTTAATTAAATCTTGTACTATATACAAACCTGTGAAACAATATATGAACCGTTTGTATAGCCCCTAGTATTCGCCGAATCTGATCAAATACTATGGTGTTTTAAATGATATGAAGCATTAACACGACAGTTTGTGGGAAGAATTCATGCAAAAAAAAAAAAGGAATCTCGTGAAATTGGCCAATATATATATATATATATATATATATATATATCCCAATGACTATTTGAGTGGTCATTAAATGCGATCCACGATGTCGGAATCAGACATGCAATTGATCAGCCGAGTGGATTTCGAACAGATTTTGTCTGTCGGAAACTCAATTGATTAGAACCATCCATGTATATGGAGGCCCCCTCCCCTGCAACACCCTTCATCATCACATCTTTTGACCCTTCTAAAGTTGCACTCAGAATCTTTATATATACACATATATATATATATATACACACACATATATATACTTGTGTGTGTGTGCATGTACACACGTTATGAAACCCTGAACCCATACATGTAATTTCAATCTCCATATCTTGTCTCATTTCCCTGTCTCGTCTTCGCAAATCGCCTCTGCCACCTTTCGTGGTTCGCAACATGATGCATAAACTATTGCTCAGAAAAAACGATGTTTTGTGAGAATGAGTAATGATATTACTAATGGCATGAAAATCATATATTTAATTAATTAATAATAAATTGAGAGAACTAAATATATTACTATAAACTATAGAAAGTGCGTACAAATATACATATTAATATATTTTATCTCTCGTATATATATATATATATATATTGATCGTTCGAGTTATTTTAAGTCGAGATCTAAGTCACCGTAATCCAAAGTATTAAGAGTTTTGTTTCGTTTTGTCGGAAAGAAGTTTAGAACATTGTTCAAGCTATACACATGCATGTTAAAATTATGATGAAATTATACATGTATGCCATGCATATATGATTCATAGTGACATGTGAATCAGACCACATGCAATGTAATGTGGTTGAAGTTTCAGGTAGATGCGTTGGGAAAGTGCCACGTGGACATTTCAACCTACATACATACATACATACATAAACATGCAACCTGCATATATATATATATATATGTATATATATATTGGTGATGGTGACAGGCACTATATATGGCTTTTGAACTTCGGGCAAATAAAAACTGGCCCCCCTCCCCCTCCTCTTTTCCCTGTCTTCGGGCTTTTAGGCCTTAACGCCCGCTCTCTTGTTTCTTTTGTTTTTCTCATCTTTTCACCGTTTCATGGCGTGATAAATTTTTATTAAAATAAATTAGTTATGGAAATCATCAACGATGATTTAAATTATCAACAATCATTATATATATATATATATATATATATATATATATGTGTGTGTATATGATTGGTAAGTGACGCATACGAAGAGGTGAGTGGAAGCGTATATGATTATATAAGACTATTGATTTTAGAAGTTCTGATCGACGCTACAAAATACAAATCCTCCGAATCTTAGTCTTGGTATGAGTTATAGCTGTACTAGAAATCCGGTCCGTCAAATCCTAATTGTATTATATGTTTCATTATATCTCTAATATTTCCTAATTTTGTTCAATGTAAAAGTTCTATGGTTATGTCTGGTTTTCTAATAAAGTATTATCGAATTTAATGGAAACCGCACATTGTTAAGGTCAAATATAAGTGATATATCTTTGCCAAAAACAAATATAATTGAAATTTCTTCCTGTTCTTGCTGTGTCGTTTGGAGCTCTGGTTTTGTTCTTGGAAAGTCTATGTACCCTTTATAATGTATGTAATCTGTTGCTGTCTGGTTAATGGAAGATGGGTAATTTCAAGGGTTTGTAGAAAACTTCTTCGGGTAGATATCAAAGATAACAGAGGATTTCAGCTGACAGAGTAAGATTCTTTGATGAACTTTGTTCATCCTTAACAATCCGATGTACTTCTGTCTGGTCCCATGGCTGTTTGAAAGGTTTAACCTAACTAATGAGTGCAAAGTTCACTTTTTTCCCAATCCAAATTTGAATTTTCAACTGAAGATAGGTATTCAGCTGAATTCCTCTGATCTTTTATGAAATGTAATTAAGTTAAAAATTCGATGAAATTCTTAGATCATAAAAAGAATATTAGTGATACATCATTCTTTCCGAAAAAGATAATTTTTTATATTAAAAAAATCATCGGTTTTTATACAAAAATAAATTAAATTTTTTTTTTGTTGTTGTATTGAAACGGGATCTTATATCATTTTTAAATCTACTTTTTTATTTTTTTGATAATCTAAAAATTCACCACATATTTAACCTAACTACATCTTCCACAATACTGATGAATGCTTCTAAATCTACTTTGCCATTGAGGTTGTGGTTATTCTTATGGGTTTCTTTCTTTCTTAATAAATTTTGTATGTATGCCACAAATTCTAAAAAATAAGATTTAAATCCATGGTACTTTATAATAATATTTTACTTTTCCAATCTCCGGTTTTGACTTTAGAAAATAAATATTTAGTGTATTGTTATTGCGGATACAATATGTTTGAAGAAAAAAATCATGTGTGAATAAAATCTGTATGCACAAGTCAATGTCACCAAGATAGACAATATATTTTACGCATCAAAAGACGTTGGCATGTGACATTATATATTCATATATATATATATATATGGGGAAAGATACGCTCGATCTTCTTGTCGAATTTAAAACAATTCATTTGTTTTCATGACGACGATGTATACACATGCATATATATATATATATGCATATATGCACAATTAGATATTTCAATGTGTATATATATATATATATATATATATGTATATGTATTTTTCAATTTATCTTTTTAATTGATGATTTGTTGTTGACAACCAAAAATAAAAAGAAAACCCTTGCTATATCTAAGTCTACGATCTAATATTGGTTGTACCGAGAAATAGTTGCATGGTATGATATTTTTTATATGTTTTTTAAGAATGATTTAAGTTATGATATGCGGTCGGAATTAGTTAATCGAATTCACCAACATTTTTTTTTGTGGAAAATTCACCAACATTTTTACGGATTGCATTAATTTTGTTTGTAATAAAAAATAAATCTATTATTTCAAAAGTTTTGGTCACAAGTCATAATTAAAAAAAGACTTTCCGAGAGTTTCCGAGTCTCCATATATTGTCGTTTCGTGCAATACATGTTACAATAATGTATTGGTTTTTGTGTTGGACGAAGTGTTTCATCCATAATAAACTAAAAACATTCAAACACAATTATATAAAATATTTTGTTTATCTTTATTTGGATAGCCAATAGCCATATATTATTCACCCGTCGAGTTAGAAATTAAGAAGAAAAAAACATAGAACATGTTTTTTTTTATATTGAAATCATGAAACATGTTATTAGGTTAATTAATTTCAAAATTAATAAAACTGAGTCGTGCGACGAGTAGCTGTACCGAATCTTCTTATAATTGATATATCAACGTACATACATACACACCCATGGCGTATATATTGATTATATATATCACACGACCACGTTACCCCATGCAAACATCTTAATATTATATGGTAATATAAAACAAAAGGGCTTTGCTTATATGGTCTTCATACGCTGAACCTTAACTTAGGACATTATTTTAAAAAGATACGATCGTCCATTGAGATCTATTTTGAGAATATTAACAACTAAGATGTATAGCTTTACATATTTCTCTTTCCAACCGAATTATTGCTGCATGCCAGAGAGATAAGTTCAAATGCCTCACGACCTTATTCTAATTTTAAATTTTAAATATGCTATACAAAAAAAAACAAGTATCGAAAAATATATAAATCATATAAAAAAAACTTATATATCATTTCCTAAATTCATAAATGTTTTTTTTCAAAAATAAATATTTTGCTACAATGCAAATTACTTTATCATACTTGCATATCATGGGAGAGATAGAGAGATCGCATATAAATGTAACGCTGTGTCGTTTTTTTCCCGTTGAGATTATGTTGTTACATAAAACCATAACACTAATTAGCGTTTAATTTCTAATAAATTAATAAAATAAACTGCCCTTACAAGGGGTGTTAGGGCACCACATGCAAGATATGGTAAGTGCCCTTCCGATGGATCACGGGGTCACCCTAACCAAAACCCCCTTTTTTTTCTCTGTCTTGTTTGCAACGTATCCAACCAAACGTTATTATTATACATAAGCCGTACATGTAACGCCCTATATATTTGATTATGTTAATACAGATATTATTTTATATTTGGATTATTAAGAGAGATCATATCTCCTAATAATAATCCAAATCGAAGATAGTATCTCTTAACATTATGCATATTATGCTTGTATACTCTTATTCTTAAGCACTTCAATTATAAAAATTGTTAGATCGAAATCTTTTTTTGAAGGGAAATTAATTATAATCGTGAAGTTGTTTTACTTGGTTATTATATTCATATATATATATATGCGGACTTATATACTTAGTGGGCTGGTGGCTGTGATTCTTTTGGGCCAAATTGGTCTAACTCCTTACTAAACTAATGGGCTTTCTTCGAACAAGTTTTTATTGAGCAGTGTTTTTTTCATATGCTAACCTAACAAAAAAAATTAAAAAATCCATAAATTTGCTACCTACCAAATGGTTCGTTGATACAAACAACCGAAATCATATAATCACAAACCTCGTTACACTTGAATTTTTCTCTCAATTGGAAACTTTGAACTCGTATAATAAAAAAACGGCATGCCACTTCATCAAAGAAAAATTGTATTTTAGGTATTTTTAAAAAAAATAAAATTACTTCATGCACGAATATCTCTCGTTGCAGAGGTCGGACGAAGAGGAGAAATGATGGGCTATGCATTTAACACAATATGCGATTATATCTGCCCCAAATCTTGAAATGGGAAGAACTTATCTATTATGAGATTATATTTTTAATAAGAAATCACGGGATTCGATTCAACAAACTTCCGACAATGTTTTATCAAAAAAAAAATAAGAAATCACAACTAAATTCGATCTAGCTTTGAACCACGGACGAAGCAAGAAAATAACCAAGAAAAATGGATATAAAAAGATATTTGAAAATGATTGGCCAATTAATGTCGGAAACCTAATTGGTTAGGACCATCCATGTCTTTGCCCCCTCTCCTCCAACACCCTTCATGTCGTCGCATCTTTTTAGCGGTGGATTTTCGCCTATAATATATTTTTTTGATAATCAGGATGGTTCTCTGGTCCTTTCAACCCGACTACATCCACTCTAGATCCGGCACCAGTCTTTGTATATGGACCATTTTGGTCTAGAAATTACATCTTTCCTCACCAGTGGAATCGAACCCAGGTTTTGTCACCTCTCACCCACTAGACCAGTTGGATTTTTCGCCTGTAATATTGTTTCTCGAGGTTATAATTGATCACATAATAATTAAAGGGGTCATTTCCGAATTAATCTACAATGTTGAGGACGGCACTTAAAAAACTTAATATTCAAAGTCAGAAGTCATAGGATATTAGAATGATTTAAAAGGAAAGAAATGGTTAGCTAACGTTGCTTGCTTTCATATTGCTTTATGAATTGATGTCTTATAATAAATGGTCCACCAATACAAACGGTTGATAAACCATGAAATCTAATAGTCTGATAATATAAATTTCAATCGTATAGTGCCACGTGTTGCTTTTGTAATATATATTTAAAAATTTTGTTACAGAACGACATACATTTAATTGATTTGGAATTTTTTGGTCAAACCTTTATGGTTTTCAATTGATTTGAAAAAAAATGAGATCAAGTTCTTACATAGTTGGCCTTTATGGCTTTGACTTTTTTTTGGGTCAACTTGGATCAGCTTTCTTATCTAAACTATGGCTGAAATTTCATCGAGCAGTGGTTTTCCTCTCTCATATCTTTGCTTCAGGAGGATATAATTGATCGTATAAAAAATGTGGGGTCATTTCCAAAATAATATAAATTATTTCAAAAAGTCAAAGTCAGAATCGTTGAGGAATGGGTTGTTGCCGGTTTGACCAAGAAAAATAAAAAGAGTGTCATTTCATGGATACGTACAATTTTTTTTTCTTTGATATGTACGATTTATTATTGCTTAGATTTGAAATGAAATTCTTATAGTCGAATCAAGCTTTGACGTCCATAATAAGATAATAATAATTGAGATATTTTTTTTATCTTCATTTAATTAGAAACAGTATAATATCAGGAAATTATCATCCATCAGACTTACTTTATCTATATTTTTCAATTACTTCAAATTTTTCTTATAATATATTTGGATAACCATTAACAAAATGATGGGCATATCGATACGATTAGAAACTTAATTGCATGAAATATTTGAGCTGAATTAATACTAATTAAATTCAAAATTAATTAAATTGGGTCGTGCAACGAGTAGGTGCACACCGGCCGTTCAGCCGATCATTGATATATTTACGTATAAATACACACGCGCTCTGCCCATAACCCGTCACCATGAACACGATGCTCGTAGCTTCCCTAGCCGTGGCAGTAGCACCGGCCGTTCAGCCGATCATTGATATATTTACGTATAAATACACACGCGCTCTGCCCATAACCCGTCACCATGAACACGATGCTCGTAGCTTCCCTAGCCGTGGCTTTAGCCATTGTCGCGGCCTTCGCCTCGGCTTCGACAAGCGGTTTCGGCGTCTTCGCGCCTCCTCGAATCGACGGCTCGCTTGATGTTCTCGGATCGGCCAGGGTGGTTCAGCTCGGTGGACCCGTTGGTCCGGAGAGTCTGGCCTTCAATCCGGCGGGTGAGGGTCCGTACACGGGTGTCGCCGACGGTCGGATCCTGAGATGGCGGGGAGATTCGCTTGGATGGACAGATTTTGCTTACACCTCGCATAATAGGTCACTGTTTTATTTCCCTTAATTTATCCTAAGCTGATGATTGTCTGATGTCTGGTTGAAATTTTGACCGTTTGAAGAAAATTTGAATCGAACCCTTCAATCTTCAATTTCGTGGTTTGCTTATAGGTTGGATGGTGGAATTGAAATTTCTTCCTGTTCTTGCTGTGTCGTTTGGAGCTCTGGTTTTGTTCTTGGAAAGTCTATGTACCCTTTATAATGTATGTAATCTGTTGCTGTCTGGTTAATGGAAGATGGGTAATTTCAAGGGTTTGTAGAAAACTTCTTCGGGTAGATATCAAAGATAACAGAGGATTTCAGCTGACAGAGTAAGATTCTTTGATGAACTTTGTTCATCCTTAACAATCCGATGTACTTCTGTCTGGTCCCATGGCTGTTTGAAAGGTTTAACCTAACTAATGAGTGCAAAGTTCACTTTGAACCGGAGATCTCTCAAAGGGTAAAGTGTTTTACACCAACTGTAAGTACTTCCCTGACGGCAACGTAATCAACTAGACAGCCGCATCCGAGTTTAGCCCGGGTTATCTTACGAATCTTGAACGAAGGAAGAGCTCTGATCCTTGCTTAGTTTAGTATATAAGACTATATAATCATGTCTCCTACAACTATTGAGTTTTCGAAGAATTGCTGCGTACCAGTCTTGTATGTCAATGCTTAGACATGTATGATGTGGTTGTAGTTCTCTCTTACCGATATTTGAGAAGCTGATGCAGGCAGGAGTGTAGTCGCCCATTTGCCCCAGAGATGGAGCATGTGTGTGGTAGGCCGCTGGGACTGCGGTTCGATAACAAAACCGGAGATCTCTACATTGCCGATGCATATTTTGGCCTTCTTGTCGTCGGTCCAACCGGTGGTTTAGCCAGACCCTTGGTTACGGAAATCGATGGCCAACCGCTTCGTTTCACTAACGATTTGGACATCCATGATCAGGCGGGTGCGATCTACTTCACGGATACCAGCACCAGATTCCAGAGAAGGTAATGGAAAGGATGGTGTTTCTTGGAGTTTAAACTGATAGAGCTTGAACTTTTAGCAATTATCCTAGTTTCCGGCTTCTTTGTCCATTTTCACAAGGTTTAGAACATGAATCTAACCGTAACTGACCCATCTTCTCGATTTTTTTTTTTTTTTGTGTTCAGGCAATTCTTGTTGTCGGTCTTAAACTTGGACAAGACAGGGAGACTGATCAAGTTCGAAAAATCTACCGGGAAAGTAACCGTGCTGCTACAAGGGCTTGCGTTCGCAAACGGCGTTGCGCTAAGCAAAGACCAGTCTTATCTGCTGGTAGCCGAAACGACCACTTGCAGGATCCTAAGGCTATGGCTCGACGGTCCGAAGGCGGGAAGCCACGACGTGTTTGCAGAGCTCCCGGGGTTCCCGGACAACGTAAGAAGGAACCCGGAGGGGGAATTCTGGGTGGCGTTGCACGCGAAGAAAGGGCGAGTGGCAAGACTCGCCCTTTCGCACTCGTGGTTCAGAAATCTGCTGCTGAAACTCCCCGTGAGCCCTCAGCGTCTGCATTCGATATTCATCGGGGGAGAGCCTCATGCGACGGCCATGAAGCTGAGCGAGACAGGGGAGGTTCTTGAGGTTCTTGAGGATACTGAAGCGAAGAGGTTGAGTTTCATCAGTGAAGTGGAGGAGAAAGATGGCAAGTTGTGGATGGGCTCAGTTCTCATGCCTTTCCTTGGAATTTACGATTTATAATTTTGGATTTATGATTTATGATTCCCTCAATGTCTGGATATTTATGAATATGTATGATCGATCATTTTCCCCTGACATCTTGATTTTCCGGGTTAAATTAAATGTATGAGAAGATTTTAGTCTCCAATAGCTTATAGGAATATAAGAAATATTAATAGCTCATCATCATCATCATCATCATCATCATCATCATCATCATCATCATCATCATCATCTATTGCATCAACATTGTTAACCAAGATTGAGGCTGAATGGAGTAAATCTCTTTTTAGAAGAAAAAATATTCACGTAGACTTTTTTCCGACCAAAAATACGGTGAACGATTGTAAAAAAAAATTATTATTTTCTATTATATGAGATAAGCAAATAACTTATTTAAAGCCATATTTTATCTTCTTTGATGTGTAACTTTCTTTTGGAGACTGCTCGTTCTTGCTTTACTTTGAATTAGTCAAAAGAAATTCCTAAACTTATTTAAACGGAAGGAATCCAAGAAAATAGATAATAATTTTTTTTTGTATCTCAAACAGTTCAATTCAATTTTTATAAAGAGCATCGGAATATAAATATATTTTTTTCTAAATAGAAACTTTAATTGATTCTACACTTTGATTTTAAGCTTTTTCTTTTTCTTTTTATGCGTTGTTCTTCTTTTCAGACAACGCACAAGAAGCCAGGCGGTGTGACGTGTCATAAGAATCTTACACAGTTAAAACTCACCCATAAAGTCGTAAAAGTAATTTACCGCCAGAGATGCATGTAAACACAACCTTCTTTTAATTTCTTTTCGTCAACTTTAATTCCATTTTAAATCTGTAACCAAACTCTATTCACTTTATCACCGAAATTAAGACGTAACATGGGATTTCTTGCCCTCGTCAATTTATCCCTAATAAAGGAGCTTCAGCCACACAACGAAGAAGATCCAAATATATTATTCTGAAATCTCCATTACAAGTCCTTGGATACGTACGTGTTTATATACATATATATACACACACACTTATATGCTCTCGTTTATAATTATCACTAATCTCTTCGGATCAATTGGCTCTTTGAGAGGGTAAAACTGTAAAAAGAGACATGCCCATCAGCCGTAGGCTTCTGGCGGTGGCCGGAGTTCCGGTGGCCGTCGCCATCTTCGTCGTAATCGCCGCGCCGTACATTATAGCTCCGCCGCGGATTGAGGGCGCGAAGGACGTTCTTCACAGGGCGAAGCCAATCCCTGTGCCCGGAGAGGGACCGGAGAGCCTCGACTGGGACCCACAAGGCGAAGGTCCCTACGTCGGCGTCGCCGACGGCCGAATCCTCAAGTGGCGCGGCGAAGTTCTCGGTTGGTCCGAATTCGCCGTCACGTCTCCGAACAGGTACGGAAACAAGACAAAAAAAAGTTTTTTTTTTCGCATGTGTAACTTGTAAACCATAAACTTCATTTTCTTTCTTTCCTTGAGAGAGTCACCTGCATTGGACATGCGAAGGTAGAAATTTTCATCTAATAACGTGCATATAATATATGATCTTGATTTTTAACGAACTATCAGAACCGACCCCAACCAAAAAAAAATTGTTCGGCACCGAATGGAATTCCAACCTTAAATCCATTGAACGAGCTTATGCGCGGGACAACACGGTAAATGATCTGACATCGAAATGACCAGAGAAATAATTACATTAGTGTGTGTGGGTTAGGTTTGGTTTGGATAAGTGTACCTGGTTCGGTTGTTTTCCCGGTTTGGATTTCTTCTTCTACCTACGCTTTGTAGTTAAAAAACCATCCATTTTGAATCGTCTCTAATTCGATAATTTGAAACGGCGTACCAATGAATTTAAGGTACTTAGAGTAAACCCTTTTGGGGAATTTTAGGTTTGGTAAAGTTTCGATGAGATTCATAATCATAATCAATGTATTGACACTGTTTTTTCTTTTTTTCTGGTCGGGTTGAAGAGAGAATTGTTCGAAGCACGTGCCAGAGCTTGAGCATATATGTGGGCGGCCATTAGGGGTTCACTTCGAGAAGAAATCGGGAGATCTCTACATCTGCGACTGCTACTTTGGCGTAATGAAGGTCGGTCCCGGTGGAGGATTGGCCGAGAAAGTCGTCGACGAGGCCGCAGGTCGTAAGGTCACTTTCACTAATCACATGGATATCGACGAGGAAGAAGATGCCATTTACTTCACTGATAGCAGCGATAAGTACCAAATCAGGTGAGTTTATTCTCTCTGGTCGGAAAATGGTGGCTTAAACAGCGGTTTTCGTGGTTTAGGTAACACGTTTTGAATACACGATTATGGTTATTAAGCTCACAAATCACTAATAGGGAATCATGCATGCATGCATGCATACGTGATATATGTATATCCTTGTGCATGCAGAACCGTATTCAACGCGTTTATGAGTGGAGAGAAGACGGGAAGAGTGATCAGATACGACAAGAAGACGAAAGAGGCCAAGGTTATAATGGAAAACCTTCACTTCCCAAACGGTCTCGCCCTGAGCAAAGACGGCTCGTTCGTGGTCGTGTGCGAGCCACCCTCCCTCCTCGTCCACCGCTACTGGCTCAAGGGTCCAAAGGCCGGCTCACGCGACGTCTTCGCCAAGCTTCCTGGTTATTCCGACAACATCAGGAGAACTGCCGATGGAGATTTCTGGGTGGCAATTCACTCGAAGAAAGGAGTGTTCCCACAGTTTGCGCTAATTCATCCATGGATAGGGAAGTTCCTGATGAAGACGATGAAGATGGAGCTGATGGTTTACCTCTTCGAAGGCGGGAAACCTCATGCAGTGGCCGTGAAGCTGAGCGAGAAGGGGGAGATAATGGAGATACTTGAGGATAGTCAAGGGAAGACGATGACGTTCGTAAGCGAGGTTCAAGAGAGAGACGGGAAGCTCTGGTTCGGTTCTGTCTTCATGCCTTTTGTCTGGGTTTATGACCTTAACTGATTATTTTGTCTTTTATAGTGTTTGTGTAACTTGTTTGGTTCTCAGACCGTCGTCCTAAATAATAACTTTCAACCGTTTTCTTTATATTAATTGATTGTTAAAGCTTTCCTTAATTAGCTTTAAGAAAACGGTTTAACGAAAGCAACATGGAAAGATTCAAGTAATCGTTTGTAGATTTGTCTGTCTTTTTATTTTTAATAATAATAATAATAATAACAGTGTAGAAAACATAAACTCTTGAAATATAAATACACGAATTTTAAATTTTATATCAAAATATATAAAATTTTAAAATATTACTATAAATCTTCATAAATTTTACAAAAATTTTAGTGTAGATGTATGTTTAAGACCATATTTGCCAAGTTTATTTATCTTGATAAAAAAAATTTTAAAGTCCGTATATGACAAAATTGAAAATTGACTTTTTTTAGACTAATAATAATAAAATATTAATTTTGTTTGTGTAAATACGGGTTGAGTATTGAGTATATATTGTAAATGTATGCATATGCGGTATGTTTACTATTTTATGTAATTTAATTAAAATGGGTAAGTATTATTTATATATAAATATTGTAGTTTGAAACTAGAGCGGGGGGTACTGTTCATTGCTCAAGTCCATGATCTCGTCCATGCATGGCATTGGCAAGTCACCAATTGATCTGATTCCACATGGAAAAAGCAAAGCCCAGACACTATGTTTCAGACAGGCCCATAAAACCCTAACTTGCCCATTTTGCCCTCCCAATTCAAAATTGTTCATATAAAAAAATTATGATTATATATGTTTATGTTCCATTAATTTTGATATATATATATATATATATATGTTGTTTTATGGTGTAATCAAAACCCTTTAGATAGTTCTTTAGCTTTCTAATAAAATTGTATACCTCGTATGTTTTTACTATAATATTGTTTTTTTATATTGGTGATGTCTAGATGAAATTCGAATCCGGGATAGTAAGAAAATATTTCATATAGCTGAATTTTAAAAAGTGTCACTTATAAAGCTTTTCTTGTATGTGAAAAAAATATTTATTTTTTATTAGTTACTTTATTACACCATAAAACAACATATCTTAATTTTATACATAAAAAGCAATACAATCTTACAAAAGTAATAAAAAGAAAACAACGAAAATTTAGAAAAATAGTTTAAAATAATTATTGGGAGAATAGGATATTTTAATATTGAAATTAATAAAATAAATTTCATGTTACAATTTTTTTGAAGTAAGTATTTTTTAAATATATTTATACGTCTTTCTTCATTGTTCGTGTCAAGCCTTTTAATCGTTCTTATGAATGGACCAATTATATTTTAATTATATAGCACTGACAAGTGACAAGCTTGTATGAATATAACAGGATATATTTATAAACCTGTTGAAAAATAAAGTTATGGCTATTGGGTCATTATCATAGTAAAAAACGTGTAATTTATTTATATTTTTAAATAATGTAATCTCAAAATAAAAAACTATATATAAAAATTGAGGAGAGATGATTGTAGTAATAGGGTTAAAAATTTTAAAATTTAATATATTATCCATTTTATATACTAAAATAGTTAGTTATAATCAATAATTTAAAATTATAAAGACACGTATATATATTTACCAGATCTTAAAATTTCAAATTGATCTATATTCATATAGAAATAAAAATTCAATAATTGTTCAATATATTGGACCTAAAAAGTTTTAGTATAAAACGAGTTACTAAATATTAGTTTCCTTTGAATTTTCCACTTCTTGTTATCAACTAAACTTGCAGAATCAGTAAATAATAAAATATGATTATATCTTGAGCGTAATGGATATCTTTTCTATGTTGCATAATCAAATTACGAAACGTATTAATAATAAAATTGAAGTTACATATTGCATATTTATATTTTAGCATTTATTTGTAACGTTAAATTATAATATTCAAATTATCAATATTTATTATATCTTTTTTTTTTTTGTCAAAAGTTGGTATTTTAATTGCTTTATTATATCTTGACAATGAATAAAGTTACAACACATAAAATTACACCATCCTTTCATTTTTCTATAGAGTTTTTCGGGTGGAACCTACAAAATTTTGAGGTCAATTTTTTTTTTTCGGGATATGGTGCTAAATAAATATATAAATTCTTATGTTGCTGACAACCGGTTGATATTACATTCGAAAATTTTCAGATTTTGATAATATTCAAATAGATTTGGCTTTACTTTCACTTCTTTTACTCTAACGTGTGCTTAGGGAATATATATATATATATATGCACACTTTATGGCAAAAATATTTAAATATAGGCAAACAAACAAAATTGTATAATTTATTTTTTTGAAGAGACTTGTCAAACCCAAAAGGGATTTTGCTTTGAAATGAGTGGCTCTTTGGTGAGGGTAAACTTCAGCAATGCCCTTCGCCATGTCGCAGTACTTTTATCGATACACCCCTCAAAATCTAAAATATTTTTTATCACATTCTACACCCCAATTTAGGTAAAATGATTTAAATACCCTTATATATAAAATATCTAAAATATCTTTTTATATTTGAATTTAAAAAAATATATATATTGAAAATATTTTTAAATATTTCCGTTTTAATTTATCCACATGACTTTTTAAATTAATTTCGATTTCATCTTTTTTTTCTTGAATAAGCACACTTTTCAAAATTTTAAATATATTCGTTCTAATTTGTCTACATAGTTTTTTCAATTAATTTAGTTACAATTGATACTATTTTTTTTGTTGCAATTATTACTCTTTATTTACAACTTGTTTTTGGTAGCATATACAACTCCTTGTGCTTGGTTTCGGTAGATCTTCATCTCGCTCTGCAATAAAATAAATGTATTCAGTTGCATTAGCGACTAGTATACATATTCAAATACTATTACAACTAATTCATTTTACAGATATTTATATAATATTTAGTGGCATCTACCACTACTTTAGATGACAACTTTGTAATTCTAAGTTGCGAATAAGACTAATTAATATACGCACAAAATATTTCTCAATTTTTCAGATAATCTGAACGAATTCGAAAAAAAACTCATCCAAAATACTCACATCAACATGGGCATAAGAATCTTCTGTCATTTTCCTCCGTGGATTTGTTTTTCCGGTCGACCGAGATGCGTCGCTCCGATTTGGACCTTTTCACCCGACGAAGACAAAGATTCCTCTTGATTCTGGGTTTCTTCGCTCCTCGCTAGGTTCGCTTCATTTTGCTCGATTTCGCACACAAAATTTCGTTTCTCTCTCAACACCTTCGTATGTCTTTTGATTTTCGAAAAGTGATTTTAAAAAGCCCTAACTTCCCTTTTTTTCTTTTTATCTCGGTACCATTCCCAAATTTTTAACCTACACGTATCTTTGTATCTTTTATTAAGGTCTTTTAGTAGGAAAGACCTTTCCAGGTTTTTTAAAGGTAAGTCTGTAATTTAATAATTAGTTATATTTTTTAAGTGTATCGGTGATACACATGCGACAGGAAAGGTGTATTGTTGAAGTTTACCCCTTTGGTCAATCGTCAAAATGAATGGGTCCCGTTTCCTTACCTTCTAAGTATTCCACAATTCACATTTTTATAAATTCGAAAACACTAATTATGTTATATATATATATATATATGTATATATACACACATCTACTATTCACATTTGGATAGCTTTAATTTCACACTGAATCTTTGCAGACTTTTCCCCGTTGAGTCAATGAGTTTGTGTCGAGTCCAGCCGCGTTAATTTGTCGGCTTCCGTTAGTCCCGCGACTATAAATAGTTCCGTATGCATTGGTCGGTCCTTTCTCCCACACAAATCTCTTAAACATCTCTCTGTGTTCTGTCCTAGCGTTTGTTGATTCAGCAATGGCGAGTCTTAAGTTTGTTATCGTCTTGGGAAGTGCTCTCCCCCCTCTCCTTCGCTGTTTGTGCCGATACTTCCAAAGAGGAGAGTCAAGGTTATAGCATATATATATATCTAATCGAAGCTAATTTAACGTTGCAGAAAGTGCAATAACTCGTCTGATATAACGTTACAGTACAAAAGGTGAACCCGGCGGACACCACGATGGAGCCGCGACAGGTCGGCTGCGGTCGCCGAGGGCGATGGTGTTCCGGCCCTTGCGCTATCGGACGGTGCACCGCGTGTTGTCCCCGTAGACGGTTGTTTCGGATCCTAAACAAGATCAAGTTGAGACTTGAGAATGGATTTTTATAGGTTGTGTTTTCAATATTATTTTCGCAGTTATTTTTTTTAAAAAATTTATCATGATAGTTTGTTATGATTATTTATGGGAATTATGGAACGATTATATTTATTATAGGGAAAATGACATTTTCCTACACCAACTTTGCAAAATGTTACCTTTTTCTACACGAATTTTTAATTTGACAAAAAACTACACCAAATTATCAAATGTGCCAAATTGATACACGAACTACCTAATTTAACTGCAATTTCCTACACAATCCGAAAACGGTGTTAAGTGTCCGTTAACCGCTGACGTGGTACGCCACGTGGCGGCTGACGTGGCACGCCACATAGATTTTTTGCCACATCAGCATGCCACGTCATATTTTTTAAAAAAAATTCCGAAAAAATATGAAAAAAATCGATTTTTTTTAAAAAAAATTTAAAATAAAATAAATAAACAGCAAAAAATATATTCATATCTATATACAAATAAAAATATAAATATATATACAAAATAAAAAACATACACATATATATACAAACATCTATACAAATATATATATACATATACATACAAACAAATATATTTATATATACATATACATATATAAACACATATATATGTATATATATATATGCAAATACATACATACATACATACAAAATATAAAAAAAATCACACATATATATATATATATATATAAATATATACATACATACAAAATAAAAAAATATACAAGTATATATATATAGGAGTATATATGTTTATATTTGTATTTGTACATAGATATGAATACATATATATACATGTATATGTATTTATATATGTATGTGTATATATATAAATATACTTGTATGTATGTATATGCATATATATTTGTATAAATGCATGTATATATGTGTATATTTTTATTTGATATATATAGAAATATATATACATAGAAGTATTTATGTTTATATTTGTATTTGTATGTGGATATGAATATATATATATATATATGTGTGATTTTTTTTATTTTGTATGTATGTATGTATGTATGTATGTATGTATGTATATGCATATGTATATATACATATATATGTGTTTATATATGTATATGTATATATAAATATATTTGTTTGTATGTATATGTATATATATATTTGTATAGATGTTTGTATATATATGTGTATGTTTTTTATTTTGTATATATATTTATATTTTTATTTGTATATAGATATGAATATATATGAATATATATATATATATATATATATTGCTATTTATTTATTTTATTTTAAATTTAAAAAAAAAAATCGATTTTTTTTTCATATTTTTCGGAATTTTTTTAAAAATATGACGTGGCATGCTGATGCGGCAAAAAAATCTATGTGGCGTGCCACGTCAGCCGCCACGTGGCATGCCACGTCAGCGGTTAACGGACACTTAACACCGTTTTCGGATTGTGTAGGAAATTGCAGTTAAATCGGGTAGTTCGTGTATCAATTTGGCACATTTGATAATTTGGTGTAGTTTTTTGTCAAATTAAAAATTCGTGGAGGAAAAGGTCACATTTTGCAAAGTTGGTGTAGGAAAATGTCATTTTCCCTTTATTATATTATGTTATATTTTCTATTTGCTTTGAATATTTTTATAACATTAAAAATTTTACTAATATATATATATATACCTACCAAGATTGTAATAACAACAAAAATCATTATCCCTTTTGTTTTTAACATATCTATCATAAAGTTACAGACTGCAAACTTCAATTATTACTGCAAGGTTTTTGAAGATTTAACAGAAATATCATTATATTTAAATAGCAAAGGAAATTTAAAATTTTCACCTTTCTATGTCCCGAGACAGTTCTCATAATATGTTCCAATTTGTGGACAGAGCCTCGCATATTCTTGAGACACAGTACGCAGCGCTCAGTGGATAACCAGAAACTGTAGAAACAAAAAAAAAAAAAAAAAAAAAACCCGAAAGAGGTTTAGATCATGTTTCACCATATATGCTCCTTTGGTCCGAAAATGAGAACATGCCCTGTTTCAATCTATAAAACATGATACATTGCCAGAAAATGTTGTTTATAGGACCAGCAAAGAACTTACTAGCCAAGAAATCTTCGATATAATCGCACTCTATTTTGCCGTGGGCCATTGCACCGAGCTGAAACGTTAAGGAAATTACCGGTCGTAGTTTGTTTCGGAACTAAACTGATACGAATTCATATGATAGAGCATCTCCATAGATGAAAAAGCAGAAGGCGGATTTAGAGCTTACCACAAAAACAAGGTCCATGTTGTTACAAACTCCAGCTAGGTGCTTCTGCATATTTACCAGCTTGTCGGAACTGTATGAGAAGCCTGATAAGAAAGAAACAAAACCCTTCTCTAAGCTGATGTAACAATCGGGCAAGAGACAAATGCGGGAAAAAGTATAGGTTTACCTATTTTCCGGGAATTGACAGGTAGATATTGCGTTACCGGGTTCTTGATCACCCGTAAAAGTTTCTCACGCTTGCCAGCAGCGGTTATATTTAACTTCTGTAACAATTGCACTGCAAGGCCGAGACACCGCACAAGAAGATTTGAGAAAAAATGAACCAATATCACCGAGAAAGGATGAGAGCAAAACAGCTAAACTTACACATGACGCCAGCAAACCGCTTAAACGTTCTGGGTATACGGACATGCGGCTTAACTTCGAAAAGGACGCCTTTTTCTGTCCTAACATACACAGCTTTCAACATTCCAGCCTTATTGACTGGACTGTCGAGGATCATCAGAAGGGCCTGAAGAATGTGGAAGCATTCCTATATTAGTCTAGATGATGTGAATACAGATGGTTTCGGCTCAACGGTCACTGACCTGATGAGCAATGTCGGGCCGGTAATCAGCCGGGTTCCTGTTGTTTTTCCTCAAGAAATTAGAATGATCATCAGAGTTCAGTAGCTGGTAAGTCTGCGCATAAGAATGATATTACCTCAGCACCTTGAACAAACCATATCACATCAAGGGCGGTGAGTTTAATTATATACAAAATCAAGTGAATACCTTTCCGACTTTCGCAACTTCCAGAGAAGCTTTCTCGAGCACGAAAACGATACCGGACTTTTTCGTGCCGAGATTGCTCGGGGCAATAGGAATGCCCTCGAGTTCATCCCCTGCTGTCCCTCCGCCGCCTTCCTCGTCTTTTTCCTTTTCTTCCTCATCTTCCTCTGCTCCTGAGGTACTCTCCATTTTCGCTTTCTTCACCTTTTCTTCTTCTTCTTCTTCTTCAACCCTTTGCTGCTCTTCTTCTCCATCTTCTTCTTCCTTGTCATACCTCTCTTGTCTCTGCTTCCTCTTCTTCCCTTTCATCCCATAGGGCCGCACCATTTTCCCCAGAAAACACGCTTCAGATTACAAAATAAACCGCGAGAATCATCGTTATTCGGGCTGCAGAACAAGTAAGTACATGCAAAAAGGTGTAACCTTTTCGTCTGCTGATTGGTGTAAAGCAGAAAAATAAGAACAGAAACATGCAATCGAACTCTTCCCCACGGAATTCATACGGAAACTAATCAAAATTGCTTCTGGGTATCGCATAGAAGAACAGAGATTGAGCAAACCATCATAATTAGGAAAATTTATAGCTCAAACGAATAAAGAATGTAAAGCACAGGTGGAAAAAAACGAAACCTTTGCTGAACAGATGAAAAGAACTGAAGCTGAAGCTGACCACTGCAGTAGAAGAGAAGAGAATTTCGAGTCCGTGGGCGAGAGATTTTAGAATAAACCCTAAATTTGAGATTTAGGTTCTCTCTTTTTCGGTTTATTTTTTCAAATTTCGCCAAAATTGAGATTTGGGCTTTTAGGGCCCATAGCGAAAACACGAGTCACTGCCTAAAACCTTGTTCCCCATCTCGTTTCTCTGCAACCCGAGGGCTAAGAGGAGAGAGCAGAGATGATAAGTATTCCTTAAACCCTAGTTGGCAATGGTGACGATTGAAGTCGACCTCCATTAATGGTGTTAAGCTGTACCATGTTTCATCGGCGCCGAATTTTGAGACTTGGCTTAATCCCAAGAAGCAACTAGCACTCCGTAAAATCCCCAGTAAGTCCCGCCCAGTTTTCGGTTTCGGGAATTTAGCTCTGATAGAATTTGTTAAACCCCTGCATAAACCCTAATGACCGAAAATTCTCCTTTTTCCCAGCGATATACCTCTGATTATGCCGATGCTTTGGATGGTGACATGTTCGATGTGTTGATTTACGATTACTTTGTGTTAGATTATATGCAAAGGGCGGAATTCTCATTGGTATTCTTCCGAATTCCATTTCATACCAACAGCTATTTCCTTGGCTTCAGGGCTTCCAAATCGACAGGGAATCAACTTATTGCTGTTTCTTCAGAGAAGCAACGGTCTTTGTTGGAAGAACACTTCGAATCCGTAATGGAGGATAGCGAAAACAACGATTCCGACCCATCGGCTTGAATGCGTCGGAATCTTCAGACGAGGGATCCAAGAACGAGAGAAGAAATCAAAAGCTCCGAAGTAAAACCTCTGATCTACATTATTCTACACTATCTCTGTATGTATGTACGTATGATTCTGTCTGGATCTAAACATGTTTTTTCTGGCGAAAAACCGTGTAGGCTTGCTCGAATCAAAGGACAAACGGCACACAGAAGCGTTCTGCAACCAGGTCTCGCTCGCTAAAGAAGACGCTCTCTTCCTCTGGGAGAGTGAGTCAAGGCTCTTGAAGAAAGCCGGAGCAACGTCTCCGGGTCCCCAAGAGACGTGGAACTCAGCCCGGGAGATTTCTTTCAGGGCAAGAAGCTCGGCCAAGTACAAGGACGAGGAGGAAGGATATGGAAACAAGAGGAGAGGAGTGCGGTCTCTTGGTCTGAAGCTAGTTAGAATCCTCGGCGGTTTCAGAGGGAGAGGCAACCGCCGTGGAGCGGCGGAGGCCGGCGATGATTATATGTACCGTTGTTGTTTTGTGATATTCTTGTCGCCATTTTGAAATTTTGGAATTATGAAGATTTAGATCCATGCCTGATATGATAACCTGTGAGTTCTAACGTCGACGACGATGTGTGTGATGATGGTGTACGGATCAGTATCAAACAGAAAAGACTTCTTTTTTTTCTCAGCCCATTAAATTCCCATTGAACCAAATATTATTAAAAAAAAAAAGACATGCTCCTTTTCGAACATTCATTTCTCCTTATAGTATCATCTACATTTTATAACATCATATTTATATATTGAACAACAAAGAAAAATAAAAAAAAATCATTAATTATTTTACTCACATAAAAAAAAAAATTCTACTCAAAACTCATAATAATAAAGAAAAAAACCCTAAAAATTCCTAAACTTGTAATTTGGAGTAATATTAATTCCTAAACTTGTAGAGGTGCCCATTAATTCCCAAACTTGCAAAATTGAACACGTTAAATATTGAACTTGTTAAACGATTCCATAATCGTCCATAGCAATATTTGGTCAAAAAAATGAGTTGACTGATCTGACGTGGCGCGTGACGTGGCGAGCCAACTCAGAAAATTACAGCCACGTCAGCGCCACGTCGGATCGGTCAACTCATTTTTTTGACCAAATAGTGCTATGGACGATTATGGAACCGTTTAACAAGTTCAGTATTTAACGTGTTCAATTTTGCAAGTTTGGGAATTAATAAGCACCTCTACAAGTTTAGGAATTTTTAGGGTTTTTTCCCTAATAATAAATCATCAATTATTACTTTTTAATAAAAAGGTTCATTAACTATCTAAATTATTTAAAAATATTCTAATTTAATTTAAAATGAAATTAAATCATTTATATATCTGATGGTATTTTTGTTCAAAAATAATAGTTGATAATTTATTATAATGAATTTTAAGTGGAAGATTTGTTTGGTATAATTAAATAGAATAGTTAATGGGCTTTTTTGGGTTTGTCCTTAATTATATCCTCTCATTTTATTTACAAATTGTAGCGTCTTAGTTTATGTGTCAAATGTGTGTATATTCATCTCTACATGTTGTTATTCTAAGTTAATCACAATGTAAACAAACTGCTAACATTCGCCCGTACATAGATATTTATACGTATATCTATATCCCATATTTTCGTATAAAATAGGCGGATTTAGACCGCTTACTCTTCATTTCAAATTGGTGTCACTATTTATATATTTTATCTCAATTCTTCATTTTGAAGATATTCAGAATCTCTTCGATTTGTTTTTTGCAATAATAATATTAGAGCACAAATACTATCCACTTGTCGATCCATTTGATCTCCATTCATTTCTGAATCCATGTTACCGGAAAACATGTCTTGTTTTTGTGTAGCAATTTACATTTTTAAAAGAATAAAAAAAGAAAATATAGAGAAAATATTATGAATTCCAAAGCGGAAAACCGGGCAAAACCAAAATAAAAACAGCAGCACAAGTTAAGCTGAAAAAGCCAAACAAGTTGGGAATCAAACCGGGAAAAAAAGATTTCAAGGAGAATATATATATATATAAAAGAAAACCAAATAGGTCAAATAATAAACACTATAGAAATGACAAATCTAGGGCCAATACATGTTACATTAATGAAGTTAGATACAATGCACTTTCCCAATTTGGAAGTTATTAAATATTTCTCATTTGCACGAGACCCAAGTTGCATGCTTTCTCATTACATAATTAGCAAATTACCACATTCTTTAAAATGTACGTATTTATACATATATACATTAGCAACCATCACTAGATTTAGTATTTTCAAATGTTTCTGTTAATTAGGCGTGGACCCTTTTTGAAATTTTTCTTGTAATATTATTTTCATACGCTATGCATTTCTAAAAAAATTAAAAAAAAAAACAGAAACCTATCATAGTCGCATGAGGATATGCATTACAAAAATAATAATGTAAAAGGAAAATAGACGAGCTAAGCCTAAAGTCTTTATCATTTTACCTAATAAATATAAAGCTTTGGAATGTTCATGCATCTCTCATCTCTGTGTGTGATTACTTGCAGTAAAATATTGGTAAAGGTTTTATTCTTCTAGAATCTTCAAGAGAACTATATATATGTGTGTATATATATATATATAGTCCCACAAAAAATGGAAAAAATAAAATAACTGATAAATGAGCCAATTAGAGTTATTAATATTATCTCCACGCATGGACTATTCCTAAAAGAAAAAAAAAAGAGAAACTATATAAATAGTTTGGTAGGCAAAGTATTCCTAGCTTAAATACTATTTTCTTTTTATATGTATGAATGTATGCCGGATCTATATATATACATATATATATAGATCTCATTTGTCTATTTAAATTTTTTAATTTCTTTATAAAATTTTAAACAAATTATAAATTTCTCCCATAACAAATATCTTAAAATAATAAGATTATTGTCCCCATTTATTATTATTTTTGGGTTTGCCACTATATATATAAGACACGTAATATAATATTCTTTAAAATATTTTTAATGATACAATAAAATTTATAACGGTATAATATTCTAGATATGGTTGCGAAATGAAATTTATCTTGATTAAATTTTTTAGATATCACTTTTTAATTTGATTAGCAAAGTGAAAAATACTCTTCCTTTGTTAACAAGTGTGAACCATTTGTCTTTGTGAAATTTCAGAGGTATCCTCTTTATACTATATATTATATGTTACTTTGCAACTACTAATTAATATATGTGTATGTTATATATTGTATTCTTGAATATCTCTTTAACTATATATATATATATATATGTATATGTATATATATATTGCACAACAAGAATAGATTATAAAAAAAAAGAATTAAAGTAACAATTTACTCCGATTAATCATTACATATATATAGATATAGATATAGATATAATAACAAATCAAGCTAAAAAAGAATAATCCCTACGGCAGGTTAATTAAAACCATTGGGCTACTAATCAAGTACTCTCTACTATTATTTTGTTAGTTGAATAAAGACATGAGAACAGCTTTAAGTAACGCTTTCACGGGCACACAGGAATTTATACCTGTTGCGCATTTCTTAATAATTTCAATTTATCTATGAAAATGTTTGGTCTTAGATAATATTTGATTAAATTTAAATAGACAGTGAAGACTATTATATATATATATATATATATATATGTATGGGTTTATCATTACACACTTGGCAAATGCCATATAATTTACATGTATTCCATTTATTTGTCTATATTGATGTATGCGATCAACCAATAAAAAATCTTAAAAGTGGGCTTTAATTAACATTAAAAGTCTAATACGCGATTTCTTTTTTCAAAAGAGATTTTCAATATGTCCAAGTAAATTTATTCATTCAAACAAATCCAAATAATTCACTAGTATACTTGACCATTTTTTCCCAATTAAATTTTTATTATTTTCGACCTTTAATTTCGCTTTTCCCCGTTGGAAAAAAAAAGAAAAAGGATATTTTGGTGCCGAAAACACAAACATGCATATAAATACATTAACATAGATATGCATTCTCTCTCCTCTCTCCATGTCGCTATATATATATATATATGTATGTATGTATGTATATATACCTCGAAGGCACCAACACAGACTCGACGCAGAGACAATCTCTCAGAAAATAAGGTGTTTTCTTACGGATGCTACTTACTATATATGTCAATGGAAGATGACGGATGATCATGAGCTGGATCAACGGCTAAGATTCGAAGTTACAGAAAACCAGACGCCGATGGTTGGATGCTTCAGGTCAAGATCCGTCGTAGTGATGGTGCTTTTGTCACTGTCTCTTCTGCTTCTGCCGCCGTTTCTTCCGCCGCTACCGCCGCCGCCGCCGCTCCTCCTCCTCCTCCCTCTCCTCCTGATGCTCCTTCTCTTCTTCTTGGGCCTTTCACCTCCCCAAGAACCCAACCTGCAGGCGTAGCCTCCGTCTGAATGGATTCCGTCCATATATATGCACATACACACACGCATGTAGACACATACACGTATCTATATGTGTGCATGCATATGTGTGTATGCATGTCTATATGGATTAAGCTGTCAGTTGGTTTGTTTGTTCTTTCTGGGTTTGGCTGTTAACCTTAATGAGCAGATGTTATTCTTTTTCTAATCTTTGTAAAATTGCAACTGATCTAATTTCTCATCGTCTATGTGCTAATTAAATCTTTGATCAATAATCTTGATTAAAGATGTTAATCCATGAACTCCATCCATCCATATTGATTGATGATGATACCAATATATATATATATATATGGAGAAGGATCACTCCCTGCATTGTAAAAATTTCTCTCTACAGAAGCAGTATATATATATATATATGGAGAGAGAGAGTCTATATGACAACAAATATGAAGAAAATTGATATTTTCTAGAAACTTTGGATAATATCATCTCTAATTATGTACAATAGATGAGTTTGAAAGAAAGATGAAAAATGATTGATTAAAATTCCAACAAAAAAACGAAATTCTAACTTATAGTTAGAGGTTATATCCTAAACAATATGTACAAATATTCAATTGTCCTATAAGAAACTTAAAAGCGGGGATCTCATGTAGAACGAAAATCACATGTATCTTAATAATTTCTACTAATATATATTTTGTCTTTGTTATTGTAGAATTACTATGTGCAATTTAGATCAAAAGATCTAATTCTATAATTCTTATCCTCCAAATGTTTTGGAAATCTAAAACAACGTATATTTTTTTAGCTAAAATTTCAAAAAACAATTGACGTAACATATATTATCAATATGGAAAATTTTGATTTTATTTTATATATTATGAACATAAATTTGTATAAGTACAAAATAGGCCAACGTCCAGCAATTGATATACATTAAAAAAATGATAGATTAATCTATATGTATATATAAAAATATAATTATCATTATTTAATTAACAATTTATAGATATAAATATAGATTTTTATATAAAAATATATCTAAATATATCGTAATTTTTATATAAATAAAATTATTTTTGAATTTAATAAATTTGGTTGAATATTTTATAAAAAGAGTTTTAAATTAAATTATAATTTTTTTCTAGTTGTTTAGAAACATATGATCAATAGAATATAATATTTAGTAATATATGACCTGAATCTGAATGTAGTAAAACAAATGCCTTTTTGTTTTAGTTTATTGAGATTTTAGTATTGGTCAATCATTTAATATAATTGAGAGTATAAAACTCTACCACATAAATTTATATATATACCAAAATGTAAAACCAAATATGTATAAAAAATAAATCAAATAATTTTTATGTATTTTTTTTTTGCAAATTTATCATAGATTTTATATGTTTTTTTAATTTTATTTAATAAATCTTTTGTTATTTCGTTATTAATTTTATTAAGAAATATATGTGTAAATATAATTTAATTTATTTGAAAACTAAATTACTTTTGAATTTTTTTATCTATAAATTTTGGTTTTACAAATTTTTCAAAGAAATAATTAAGAAATAGTAAATTAGTTTCTGGTCTAAGATCCATACCATCATTTATATACCATCATTTATAGAATACAATATTTAGTTATATATGATGTGAATACATTCAATATACAACTTTTTTTCATTTATTTTACGAATAAACGGTCGACAATGAAAAAAATGACAATACAAATTAGATAGATTAAAAACATATAAAACCAAAATTTGTATAGAAATAAATTTAATAAGTATTTTTTGGATAATTTGTCATAAATTTTGTATGTCTTGTTTTATTTTTGTTAAGCAAAGATTTTATTTATTTTAAATATATTAGAAAAGGTTTTAATTAAAACGCATTTTGAAAAGAAAACGCGCCTTCTCCTCCCTCTCTCATGATGCTCCTCCTCTACTTGGCCGCAGCCCGAGCCTCCTTCTGAATGGATTCCATCCATCCATATATACCCGCGCGCGCGCATATTCAATTGTTGTATTTGTTAATTTTGGATAATTTGTCATAAGTTTTATATGTTTTTTTTTTAATTTCTATCGAGTAAAGATTCCATTTATTTTAAACTAGATTAGGTATAAGGAAAGGTTTTAAAACGCATTTTGAAAAGAAAACGCAAAAGAATGTGATATAGCAATCAATTTTTTTATTATTATTATAGTCAAGTGTAAATGTGCATTTATTATAGTAACAAAATATCCGTTGTAAACAAGTCATGCTATATGAGATAGAAAATAAAATTTAAAATAAATTTGGGGGTAATTGGTAGAAAACTGATATTTAAATAATTAGATGTAAGTTTTTTCATAAAATAAATTCATGACCCAATAATGTAAATTGCCAATAAAATTAATGACATTATATAGAATGCAAATGCTTTTATAAAAAAAAAAAGAATTCAAATACTAGCTACGATTATGGGACCGACTGGTTGCACCGCCGTCACCCGTAAACAGAGTCGTTGCGATTTTCGGCGGTTGCGGGCAATTGAAAAACTGACTGGTTGAACCGCAACTAACCGCAACCGCAACCAAACTTGTGTTTTCTAATCGTAGCTTCCAACTTGCGTTTTGGTAGCGGTTTCCAGCGTTTTGACAAAAAAACTAAAATATTTTTATTAGAAATTATATAAAACATTAATATATATATTGGTGATGATTTTTTTAGTGTTATGATTTGATATTATTTTTTAGTATTATATTTTAATAAAAAAAATACAATAGTATAATTTTTAGGTTTAATAATGATTATTTTTAATAATTTTTATAATAAAATTATTTTTTTACTTGAAAATAAATTAAATTGATAATATTTATATTTTAAAATTATTATTTAATTATTATAAATTTAGTAAATAATTTTTATCAAATGATACGAAAAAATTAATTAATTAAAACTATTATAAAAAATTATTTTTAAATAATATTTTTTTGACAATTTATATCAAAACGCAACCGCAACCGTAATGAACCATTCATTTCTAACTGCACACACCCGCAATCGCTACCAACAACAACTTCTCAACCAGTCAATACTAATCATTTATAATCGCTATCAAACGTTTTGAAAACGCTGTCACCCGTAACCGCAACCGTTGCGGTACAACCAGTCGAACCCTTTCGAACTCTATATGTACGCTGGTTAAAATTATACGGTCCGAATAAAGTATATTTTTTGAATAAATAAGAACTAAAACTTAACTAAAGTCTAAAACCCTAGGCTACATTTGTCGAGTTCCCATCTCCCGACAAAAGTAGGGGAGAGAGAGAGAGAGAGAGAGAGAGAGAGACTTCAATTCGTTACACAAGACTCAGAGATCCACTGCATCTACACATATACATGTTTTTGTAATTGCATGCGTGTATTTGCAGAAATTGAGGGTTTGGAGTTCAAGCGTGTAATGAAAGGCGGCGTACTTTTGGAAAGGCCAAAAAGCATAGGATAAGGTGGCAAAATTCAAAATCGATTGTAGTTAGGTGTTATAAGATCATATAATCCCCGGAAATGGTCTGCAATTTTCCTCCAATAATTCGACAATATCCTTGATTCCTTACATTTTTAAAGGGTCAATTTCTTTTAAATTATTATAATTTGTACCTATTAATCGATACCCCACTTGCTTGAATTATTTCATTTCTATACTATTCTCCTTTTTCTCTCTCACTGATTCAATTTGTCATAATCGTACTAGGGCTGGGCGTTTCGGTTCGGTTCTTCGGAACCGGACCAAACCGAACCGTTAAAACGGTATTTTTTCCGACCCGAAACCGTTGTTATTTTCTGAACGGTACCATTTTTAGAGAACCGAATTTTTCCGGAAACGAACCGAACCGAACCGAACTTTAAAAATCCCGAAAAACCGAATATTTTTAAAAGAAATCTAACATTTTTTTTAATAAAACCCGGAACCGAACCGAACCGATACCGAAACCGAACCGAACCGAATACAATAAAAAACCCGATTGGTACCTATTTTTGTAAAACCGAAAGAACCGAACCGATCTATTCCGTCCCGAACCCGAACCATTTTCCGAAACGCCCACCCCTAAATCGTACTATGATATAAATTGTTATTTTTTAGGAGAAAGCAAAAAAAAAAACATTAAGAGGTGCAGCATGCACCCACTTGAATAAATTTTTTGTAACCATTAATATAATCTTAGATACATGTACGAAACCTATACGGAGAGACGTACGTCAAGGAAAAACACACGTGTTACTGTAAATTGACCAGAAATAAGGGTACTCAATATTATTTATACTCATTTTAAAAATAATTTCTTAAATTGATTTGAGATTTGAAGTTCACATCCTATACATACATGCATATACAATATATTAAGGTTTTAATTTTCTTACCTTTTCAGACATAAATCACCGACCCGTAATAATAAATAAATATGGAGTTATATTGTATTCGAAAAACTCACATAAAACACATTTACTACGAAATGGTTCAGATTCAGAGAATCAACCAACATTTTCTACTGTTACTAAATTCTGTAAACTAAAAGGCCCTCTCTCTCTCTCTCTCTCTCTCTCTATATATATATATATATATATATATATATATTTTTACCGCTACAATATTTATCACTCGCCAATGCATGTGTCTACCTATATTTATGCGAATATTAATTAATTCATTATTTGTTGTGCATATGGTTTTAAAATCCAGTATCAACTATTGAAACATGATAAAGTCATTAGAGGTGGGCGTTTTAACCCGTAACCCGGGGATTTGGAGGTACCCGACTTAACAAGTATCCGAATAAAGGGTACCCGAATATTAACGATGATGAGATCGAGTATTAATAAGACTAAGTTTTCGACCTCCAAGTCCGAGTGGGGGTTCAATTATTTTACAAAGGGTACCCGGGGTACCCGGTATATTTGTTAAAAATCTAAAATATACTTTATATCTATAATATTTTTGTCTAAATTATTCTTATTATTTATTAAAATACTTTTATTTTAGTTCAATTTTTTTATATTCTAAACCTTTCTATACAAAAATTTCATCATTCCAAATCTCATTCTATGTAACCGAATCAACCATTCATCTCTCTCTCAAAATTTTACTCATCTCTCTTCATCATGAATTTTTTTCTTTATACTTTGACCTCTCTCATTTGTATTTTCTATATATATCATTTTATAGTTCAAAATTTTATAAATCGTATGGGTCCGAGTACCCGTGAGTACAAGACCGAGAATCTCATTAAACCCGAGCTATAAGTACCCGGATTTTATGAAACCAAGACTGAGACAATATTTTTGTAAAATCCGTGGTAATGAAGACGAGACAGGGTTTTCTAAAAATTGGGGTACCGGACCCGTGCCCACCCCTTTAACTCGTTGGTAAAAAGACTAAAAGGCAATGAATGTCGTTGGGTGAATTGGGTCATGATCTTCACCTTGTAACGTCTCTCTCTCTCTCTCTCCCTCTACGTTAATGTGTGAGAGCCATTATCATGTCATCAAATTCTCTAACCAACTACTTAACACAAGACGAAAGTGGACAAAATAACACCGAGAGAGGCATTGGTATATATTGCACCGAGAGAGGGAGAGAGGTTTCTTTTGTTACAAAACCGAAGCGAAGATACACAACACACAAGTAGATGTGCAGCATGTTGATGTTCATAGGGGTGGTGCTGATACTTCTGATACTTCTTCCGGCGATTCTGCCGCCGCTGCCGCCGCCGCCGATGGCAGTGATGGGAGTTCCTCTGGTGCTTCTGATCTTGCTAGCCAACTTAGCCTTTTACCGTCCCGAGAGGCATGGACCTCTCTCTTCTTCTCTTCCTCCCTTTGACCCCGTAGTCTTTGGCTAACCAAGGTTTCAGATATGCATCTTCATCGTCATAGAGAGAGAGAGAGAGAGAGAGAGAGAGAGAGAGAGAGAGAGAGAGAGAGAGAGTCCATGTTTTGTTGAGGTTGCTGTTAGTTAAGATCTTACCGAAGGTTGTGTATAATGGGTTTCGGTTTCATCTTGTTTCCTTTTTGTGAATCAAAGCGATTTCCATATATAGCATAGAAGTGTCGGATTGGAGTTTTGTTTACGATGTTCCATTTCTTTGTTTCTTTTTGTTCCTGTTAGATCGTAATTATGTAGACATATTTGTATAATAATACTTGCCTTTAAAATGGTTTTCCCTTGCGTTTTTTTTTTCCGTGCATGGAGCATTTTCATATATGAATCATGCATGTTGTGCAATACATCAATATATAAATTCCAAACAAAACCTGTCACATGAATTATATGATCACAATATAATAGATTCAGACTAAATATATGATACAAGTTATATATCTGAGATTAGTCGAGTGGCTGAATCCCATTTTCGCATACAGTTCAAGTTCCCATCGGAAACATCTGTCGGATTAAGTATATATATATACACACACACACGAAATCTTGAGATAATTTATATTAGAAATTGAGATTGGTTAGATGAATATTCGTTTAAACCAAGCTATAACAAAATACCTAGATGTTTTTTTTTTCTCTTTTTGGACATCAAAATACCTAATTAGGATAACATTCATCTTCGTTAAATGTTTTTTATGCAAATAAAAAAAATCAGAAAATCCAAGCGAACAATAAATTAAAAATAAAAGAACCGGAGAGGCCGTGTAAATACACGGAACGTGGTGGAAGGTTTCCGAAGAGTATTCCTGTACCGACCGTAATCAGCCGGCGACATCAGGTGGAAACGGATCAGATCTAAACACAGCCCTCTGAAGTGAGTATCCGTTCGAATATTGGGGGGGGGGGGGTGACGAGTAAATTACGGAATTGCCCCTCCATTTTATTTTTAAATAATAAAACGAACGAGCCAGAAACCCGCACGAATTCCTCAACGAATGCAGTGAACGTGGCCCCTTTCTTTTGTGTTTTTGTAACAGAGACGATGCACCAACTTTCGAAACCAAAGGGACAAATTAAAAAGGGCGGGAAAGACATGCAAGATTACACGTGTCTTTCGTCATCTATACCTGGGTCGCTTGGCCACCACATGTCGCCGGTCGCCGGCACCGAGTCCTTACATTTTACCGTACGCAGAATTTTTTTTTTTTTAAAAAAAGAAGCTTACCACGTGACGAGTGATATAATATCAAACACATATTTTTTTTAGTTTCAGATTATTATAATACCATGTACATGAAAAAAGAGGCGACAGGTACAAGAATTGTCGGCGGGGCAACCACGTGCCGATAATACCTGATGCGACGAATACGAGATTTCACATGACATTATTAAATCAGGTGGGGATTGGTCGGACCATGGTGTCCGGTTTGGTAGCGAACCGATTGGGGTTGAATTCAGAAGCCGTGTCAAAGGAGAAATTTTCAACAGGTTGTGGGGACGAACTGGGGAGTACGAGGAGATCAATCTTACGAAGTGGACTGCAACTTGGTGGTCGCCACGTGTTCTTCTGATGCTCCGGCGGATGTTTTCCAGTGGTCGGAGTTAGCCTCCGGCGTGTCTTCTTCGCTCGGCGGAACAAGTTGCCAGAACATTGCAAGGTACTTGTCCCATTCCTTCAGAATTGTCTCGCCTTTGCCGCTTCCCGTTCTCTCCTTTTTGGATTCAATGAAAAAGGGAAGGGATAATATGGTTATTTGACACCCAACTGTAGATTAACCCCTAGTCCTCTAATGTTTCCATCAGGATTTAGGGTTTAGGGTTTGGATTGTCTTGTAACTTGTGATATGCACGAGTACATGATTTCATAAATGTGGTAAACGAAGAGGGAAAGGGGGCTTACAACGTGAGCTTCGATGAAGCTCTTAAGCTGGGCCTGTCCCACTGGTGACGTTACTCTTTGGATCTTCACTATCTCCTTGTTTACCTGTCCACACACGAAATTGTTAAAAGCTAAATTTGTGATGAAACAATCATCAGCAGAACCAAGAAAACCGACTGCATCCTTCAATATTTGTCACTTTTGGAATGAGAGAAGCTCGATCGATGGATACCTTAGGGAGGAGAGTGTCGTCCTCATCGAGAATGTATGCCAACCCTCCTGTCATCCCGGCTGCTACATTTCTACCCACTCTGCAATTTTTCGAGAGATGGTGGTGTTATTTGGTTTAAGCCTCCGACTTCTAGCTTTTAATGTGGGGCAGAGCAGACGGCAGGTGGATATCAGTTATTGAAACGCAAAGGAAGAGTTTTTACTTACTTTCCGAGCACGACGACACAGCCACCGGTCATATATTCGCAACAGTGATCTCCGGTGCCTTCGACTATCGCCTGAGCGAGAGAGTTCCTCACAGCAAATCGCTCTCCTGCTTTCCCTCTTACAAATACTCGACCACCCGTTGCGCCGTACAGACATGTGTTCCCTACGATAGTCGCGTCTTCGGGGCAAAATCCACGCGACTCTACCGGCATTATTACCAGTTCACCTCCAGCCATCCCCTTGAATAATAAGATACCATTGGCAATTATATGAGGGGTAAGGTAAAAAGCATTCTTCAAGAGGAGACCGTCGACTTAAACAGGATATGAATCTTGATAAGATTCAAAAACACAGGGATCTAACCTTCCCCACATAATCGTTGGCTTCACCCACAAGGAGTATATTCATTCCGGGAGTTAGAAAGCATGCAAAAGACTGGCCGGCGCTTCCAGTGAACCTGTGGGCACAAGTTCATCTCTGTAAGTTACAAGCATGTATCCTCGAATGTATTTCTTTCAAAAAATATTTGTAGTAAGTGGCCTTACGTAAGGTTCAGTTGTCCAGAAAAACCAGCGTCTCCATATTTCTTCGCAATCACACCTGCAACACGACCGCAAACAGCACGGTCCACGTTGTATATTTTCACGGTCTTTTGAACCGCTTTTCCATTCTCAATTGCATCAATGATCTGTACAACATCCAGCAGTAAATAGCAATTAGCATGTAATAGTACATGCTCTAACGCTATAACATAGAAGAAAAAAAATAAGACCTTCTTTCCCTCCCCATTTTTAAAAGTCTAGTTTTTTTTTTCCCGAGATAACAGCATGTTGCAAATCGTTGTGCCTTTGTTTATCAAATCAGGTATTTTTTGTTCATAGTTAAGGCCGCTCTTAGGCTTGGGAACAAGAAGCTAAAAAATGCAAAGATCAATTAAAATACAATGCATCTTTGGATGATAGGCTATTTGCTACACTAAATAGCCATTCCAGAAGGAGATAAATTATAATCTCTGTTACCTCAGGATCCTGAAGTAGAGTATCATCAAGAACAGGACCATTTGAGTGAACATCCTGAATCCTAATGGCAGTACTGTTCCGTTTTGGAAGCCCCAGAAACTGGAAAGAAAACAGGAAACGAGTTATATACCGACAAGATGTGGTAAAGGCGTGTCCACCATGAGAGTAGAAACATGGTTTTCTAGGGCTTACTGATAGGAGATAGCTCAGGTCAAGATGCGTTTTCACTAGTGAAATATCACGTGGCTTTAGCAAATCTGTCCGGCCAATTATGTCATCCAATTTCTCATATCCCAACTGAGCTAACACTCCCCTCACCTACGAAGATAATAGAAAGTATAATAGGGAGTATCAAGTGTCGAGAAAGTCTGCAAATTTTTTAAACAAAAAGACATTGTTGAAGATTACCTCTTCTGCAATATATAAGAAGAAATTGACAAGATCACCAGGCACACCGGGAAAACGAGCACGCAGTTCTTCTCTCTGTAACAAAAGTTAGGGGAACCTTAGCAAGATCCGGTTATGCAATGGAAAAAGAAACTACAGCCCAAAAAAAAAAGTCCAAATCACCTGACTCGCAACACCAACTGGGCAATTATTAGTGTGGCAAATGCGAGCCATGATACATCCAGTGGCAATCATAGCTAGAGTACCAAACCCGTACTCATCAGCACCCATAGCTGCAGCAATCAGAACATCAACACCACTCTTGAAGCCACCATCAACTCTGAGAAGGACTCTTTCCCTAAGTCCATTTTTCATGAGAGTCTGGAAAAGGTCAAATTTTATTATTAGAGATAAACAAAAACACAAAGGAAACTAATAAAAACTTGGAGACAAACTAAAATCCCACAGCACAAGACGATGTACCTGGTGGGTTTCGGTTAGCCCGAGTTCCCACGGACCACCTGCATGCTTTATGGAACTTATAGGGCTAGCTCCAGTTCCGCCATCATAGCCTGATATCTGGAAAAAAAAAAACAGAAGAAGAATCGTCAATTTCAAAAATATCATACTGAATGTTTAGGTATCTAACAGATAAAATAGCGAGTATGATTAGGCCCTCGCATAAAGATAGAGAGGCATATCTCAAAGGTATTAAATAGGTTGTGATAAGAATAAGATTAGACGCAGTGAATCTCACAGCATGGGAGAGCTAAACAACTTTTCCTATTCTGACAAGAAGGATTTTGGTACCTTTCGAACCATCAGGTTCAAGACAGTTCATTTTATAAACAAAAATCGCAGAACTGCAGCTGATTCAAAACATTTAGTAGTTTTATTTGCACATTGTGGATTTCTCGCATAATGGAGCTCTAAACAAGAAGTGCATACCTGTATGATATCAGCATTAGCCTTTGCAACCCCAGAAGCAACTGTTCCTATTCCAGCTTCTGATACAAGCTTCACTGACACCTTTGCCTTGGGGTTAACCTGTTCATCTTTTCTATCTGAGAGAGCTTCATTATCAGAAAACTAGCAGAAACTTACAAGGTAAATAAGATGCCTACCTGATGGAGATCAAAGATCAACTGTGCAAGATCCTCTATGGAATAAATGTCATGATGAGGAAGTGGAGATATAAGCGGAACACCTGGTTTAGAATTTCGAAGTTGAGCAATGTATGCACTAACTTTTTTTCCAGGCAGTTGGCCGCCTTCACCAGGCTTTGCTCCTTGAGCAATTTTGATCTAGGAGTGACACCGATAGGAGTGACACCGAAACGTCCTGAAGCAACCTATGAAAATTCAAAAGGTAATGGGTTCTTGAATATCCTTACAAGAGTACATATAACAAGAAAGCAAAAGATCGCAAAATAATTTCCTGCTAGTCACTAGATTGTAAACATCAATAACTACTTTATATTACAATAAGAAATTAAAAGTAGATAGAGGAGCTGGCGCTTAACTCAGAGACTCAAACCTGATTATGATCATATCAATGCTGTTACCTGTTTAATAGCACTTGTCGCAGTATCCCCATTTTGAAGACCCTTAAGATGTGGCAGCGTTGGAGAGTACCCATCAACAACATCTGTAAGTGGCTTCCAACGGATGGGATCCTGGAAAAAGGAAAACGAATTTTTGACTATCAACGTGACACTTCTGCCATTTTGCACTTAAACTAGGTTCCTTTTAAAAGAACAAAGTTTGAAATAGGTGATGATGAAGATGAATGACCTCGCCTCCTTCCCCTGAATTGGACTTTCCACCTAATCTGTTCATTGCAATAGCTATTGTTTCATGAGTTTCTCTCGAGATAGCTCCAAGTGACATTCCACCTGTACAAAACCGTTCAACAATGGAGGAAGCAGGCTCAACCTTCCCAACAGGAATAGGACTACGGTCACTTTTGAACTCAAGGAGATCACGAAGAACCTACAGCCCAAGGATATTAAAAAAAACGTTTACTCATACTAGAAAGCACACGGTCGGATATAAAACCAAAGGTATAGTGCCTCACTGTAACAGGACGATTAGCTAGATGCTGCTGATACACTGCATAAGCTGTTTCACTCTTTTCACGGACAGCTTTATGAAGTAATTTAGACATCTCTGGATTGTTCCCATGATATTCCCCTTTCAAACCACAAAAACGAGAAGTAAAGGATAAGATTAGAAAGCTTCAAACCAACCTTCTGAAAACACTTTCAGTTTGGATGCTGTAAAAGGATTTTAAAATCCGTTAAGGTCAGCCTGAACATGTATTTAAAATATACTTCAAGCTTATTTATCTATCTAAACATCATCGTGCATTTAAAAGACGCAAGTAAATCCATGCGTGTCTTTGCAGTTGGGAGAAGCGTGGTTTTGTGCATCGGCATGCAAGCTCATCATCCAACATAAATGAAGTCGATTAAAGTACCTCCAGGCCTAAATTGTATAAACCCAAAATTTTCCAGACGTTTCGCTGTATCCTCAGCAAATGCCCTCACCCAGAATGATAATGTCTCCCTAGCGAGCTGCAAGATATAGGGATATTTACAGATGAGAGGAACTGATGGCTTTTGTAGCCATTCCAAGAATGAAAATGATGCTTCTCCTTGATCAGATAAGTTAGGAACTATTTTATGGAAAGAAAGTATAAGATGATATGTTCAACGATAGTGGAGATCTCTAGCCCCACTTGTGAAAAACTTCTACAATTCTCAGCATAGCAAATCATGACCTGTTGAAAAACCACTCCAGTAGAAAAGGTTATATTTGTTGTCATAAAAGACTTTCCATATGATTGATATTTCTCTGTCATCTAATTCCGACCATGTAATACAAATTTTGTTGTTTTCTAAGCAAAAACTTCTTGCTGAAGAAAAACTAAAGCAACCATCTGTAAAGGAAAATAAAATATTTCAATCTGGGAATGTGAAGCAGCCAAAATCACAGGAGACATGTTTGAGCATGTGTGAAAATACAGCATACCTGCCTTAAGTTGGTAAAAAGACCAAAAGAACATAGTGTCCAAAAAGCTTTTAGAACATTAGCAAAAAGCTAACAGATTGTTATCTGAAAAAGTAGCTGGTGATATAAAAGATCTGTACTTAGACCTGGTGATTCATAAAACTCGCAAGTAATCACATTTATCCTAGTACTCCAAAAGTTTGGGGATTATTCTGACCTCATCAAAAGTTAACCCACCAATTTGGGATGCACTCCCACGGAATGCAAGTTCAACAACCTCCTTTCCTAATCCGCAAATCTCAAATATCTGTGCCCCACAATAACTGAAAACAGAAAGCTGAGGTTGTTGAAGAATAGAACTAACAGATATATAGAAATGCCGTGTACGTAGAAAGTTAAACCATCCCACCTTGAGAGCAATGATATACCCATCTTAGAAAGAACCTTGAGAAGACCAGTGGTCACAGCCTGCAGTAACAATTCAAAGAATCTTATCATTGCCTCACCCCCGTTACTTATGTAACACAATTATAGCAAGGAAAGACTACCAAAACGGTCAAGCAAGCAAGGTGTGCACGCCAACATAAAAGCCAATAACATATCAAGTTACAATAGAATAACATTTCAGAGATATGATACGCGAAAATAAAAAACATGAACGTATCTGACCTTGAAATAATTCTTCTGAGCCTGCTCGATTGTTACTGTTGGCATCTTTCCATTCCTCATCATATTCACAGTCTTGCTGCTCAGACGCCACTGTCTACATGTCTCCAGAGCAAGATGTGGGCATATAGCACTGGAAAACAGTTATGCACACAAACATCATATTTCAACAGTTATGATATCCAACAATTGTGAAAATCATTCTTAAATCATCAGTCAACTGAACATCAAGATATCAAGTGCAATAAAATATATAATGTAAATATGAATTAACTATAGACACAGTATTAAAATGCCACGGCAGAACCAAGGCAGAAAGAGAAAATAGTCCAAAATATCACATGGAGAATTTCAAATGATATGCATTTTGTACAAAAACCGACAAAGACCAAACAAAAAATGTGGCATGTAAAAAGTAAAAGAAACCTTGCTCCATAACCAATCAAGCAGGCGAAGTGATGTGTGCTGAAGCACTGAGCCGTGTCAGCAATTATTGAAGCTGACATCCGCAGGCCATTCTGGATCAGATGCTGGTGAACAGCACCAACAGCCAGCAACATTGGAATTGCAGGCCGAGTTGGTTCCTAAAGGGATGGGAAATAGATGTCAAATATTGAAAAATTCCAAATGAAATAAAAGAAAGGGACACAGTTTGGTGCGAATACAAAATAATGCATACTAAAGAAGCCTCAAATAGAAAATGACAACAAATATCTGAGGAAAACAGAAATGCACCGAGCATCAAGATTTAGATAGCAAAGTTAAGATACCAATAGCCAGAACATGGATAGAATGTCACCAAAAGCAGGGTGTCAGTTATGCAGATTAAAACAATACATCAGAGAGGAGCCTACTAAATGCTGGATGCAGCAGTCCAGTTTAATAGCAATGATGTGAACTTTCACCTTCACATTTGAATTTGGAAAAGAAGTAAAAAATGGAGGCGGATTTACAAAGCTTTCTCTATTTTCTTGACAATTCTTATGTCCGGGAGCAAAGAAAGGGATTGTTGCTGTTGACTTTATGAACAAGAGAGATCAAATCGTGATAGTTAGAAAGAGCGCAAGTGAAGTACAACAAGAGACAACTATTAAAGCACACAAATACCTAGAATCACTCAGTGAGGTATGGAGTAGAGAATGGAGAACTGAAGCCCTATACAATTATATTGAAAAATAAATTGTACCTACCAGGTCATCAGATCGGTCTGAAAGAACAAGCAATTGGGAACCATTACGAACTGCTTCATCTGCAGCTTCACAGAGTTTATGCAGTGCTTTCTTCAGAGATCCTTCAACTCCTCTATGTATGTCGAAAAACGTGGGTAAAGCTTGGGACTTTAGATGTGGATCACTGAGCAATTTCTCAAGCTCCCGCTCATTTAGTACAGGGCCAGACAAAATGACCTACTCATGAAATAGAAACTACCTTTAACGAATGTGAAATCTTGGAAAATCCCAAAAGTTTGTAAGAAAACACAACCTACGATCCAAAATTTAGGCATACTGACCTGTGAAACATTCTGAGGTCCAATCTCCAACATGTTTACACGCTTCCCAATATTAACTTCCAGTGACATGACCAGTCCTTCTCGTAGAGGATCAATAGCTGGATTAGTAACCTGAAAGTATAATACTCTCACGTGAAAATTTTCAAAGGAGACCATTTTGATGAATATGTCAAACAATGAGCCCAATGTTCAATATGCCGTTCCAGTTACAGCAACAAACAAACCTGAGCAAACCGTTGCTTGAAATAATCATAAAGCAAATGGGGTTTCCGAGACAATGCTGCTAGTGGAGTGTCATCTCCCATGCAAAATGTCGGTTCTTTGCCCTGTGCGGCCATTGTCTCGATAACCATTTGAACATCCTCACTTGAGTAGCCAAATGCCCTGGTTTCTCAAAATAAAAGTACCATGAAAAGTTAAAAATTAGTTGAACCTTCAATGCTGAGAACACCATCTAAAAAAGATAACTATCAAGGTCTCCTAATCACAGAACAAATAATATTTTACAAAATGGAAGCCATTGAGTTTACATCTCGAAATCATAGTAACAATGTTTTAGAACAAAAACAATTTATGCACCCTCATAATGAATAAATGGCTGTTATACCAACCCTAAAAGTTTTTAAAGTCAAGGACTTCAACACGAAATGTATCGCCCTGTTATAAACTTATTGTGCAGTCAAGGAGTAATGAAAAGACTCACTGTTGGCGCCTTAAGCTCTCTTCAGACTCCATGATCGCTGATGAGAGAAAATGAGCAGGCTTTAGCTTTTGTAGGTTTTCATTAACCCACTTTCCATATGGATTAGATGATGCAACTCGCTTCTTGACTTCTGTGTTCTCATACACCTGTTGGGCATGTTAACATAAGGAGCATAAAAAACAAAAACCAGAGTAAATACAACTAAAAGAGAAAGATTGACCACAATTTGGTTGTACTAACCTGTCCACTCTCTAAATCGACAGTGATCATCATGCCAGGTCCTAGACGACCCTTCATGGTGACTTTTGATTCATTCATAGGTAGAACCCCAACCTGCATAAGAAGGCACATAACTTAGTGTCTTATCTGCTGCATGCTAATCACAGAGTCTAAACAGCTTTCTACGTCCTAAGAAATTCAGTAAGTAGTTTTGCAAAATAGTAATGATGTTCCCTCTTTCTGAGGAAATTGCATCAGGTAAGACAGATCTAATTGCTTTACTGCAAAAGGATTTAGAAAATTCCACTAACTCACACTTAATGATTGCAAGTAAACATTTTTCTTTTGGTCATATTGTCACAAAAAACTTTCTGGCTATGTCGACGAGAAAGATTCCCAAAGCTATTGCAGGAAATGATGATGTGACAAGCGAAAGTACACCTGACCCACCATGATTAAAAGCTTAAAGATTCAGAAATAAGTCAGTATGTATGAGCACAGATTGTCATGACAACTATTCTTAAGGAAGGAAAAGGTACAGAGGCTTCAATAGACAGAACACACCTCAGAGGCAACATAGACAACGTTGTCACTTGTCCGCCAATATCTAGCAGGCCGAAGTCCATTTCGGTCGAGGCAAGCTCCAACCGTTTTTCCATCACTGCACTCCAAGAGCCAAGGAAACAAAGCTTAGAATGCAGAGCTAGAAGAAAGAAATGTAACAATTTTGCTAATTAAATATCTTCCACATATCCAGGGGCTATTATCATCGCATCCTTTGCCTTATAGTTACCTTATCTTATCATGGACTTCACCACACGAAGAACAGCATAGATTGGAAAGACATTAAAATCTACAACTCTTTCAGAGTAGTAGTTGCAAGAAATTGATTGTGTTTGTTAGTTAACAACTTAGGAAACAGAAAAGTAGCTGAGAGAAAACTCCTAAGCACACACATCACAACAAACAAATTTAAGGGCTGAGCAGTCCCCAAGCAGATTACCTGAACAAGATTAATGCAGGTCCATCCCAAGCCTCCATCTGTCCCTTGTAGTAATCATAAAAATCTACAACCTGCAGTTGCATCCAAATGGAAAAAGTTCTGGCAAATGTCAAAGACCACAACCACATGAGTATAAGGGTCCTAAAAGGAAGCAATACCTCAGGATATTTAATCATTAATGTCGGATGGTTTTTATATGCTTCTGGGACGAGAATCATAAGAGACTCCTCTGGAGTTCGGCCACTTCTTATCAACAGCTGCACAAGCCAATATCATAAATAAATTTGGTTCTGATAATCTGACATCAGCAAGAATCTGAGCTGATAATTTCAAACTGCCCTTTAGTCAAGGGCAGTTTGAAATTCCTTTGAGGTCTTGACTAATGGAAAAAGTTGAAATATGTGAGCTGCACCTTTACTTTCATCAGTTGAAAGTTTACAAAGCTGGTTTTATAATGGTAAGCCCCACTCAAACAGAATATCACTAGATGTTGGTCTAGTTCCACATTCAACAGAAACACTCCATGCTTCATTTTATTCTCCAAAATAATTATCATAAAGAGAATCACAGCAGATTAACAAAAATTAGGAACTTAGGTGATTCTTACTTCGGCTGCGCTATCAAGGTTAGCAGAGTCTGAAGCCTTTGGATTGCCAAATGGGCGAATATCATTTTCACGACCGCACCAAACAGGTGATCTCAATGAGGCTTCTCGAGATTGCATCCAGTTCAAATTCCCCTGCATAAATTGATCAGTTTCAGCAGTGAAGTGTGATGCTACTCTTAAATACAAAATTACCATATCAACCAGAACCAAACCACAACCTGTATGGTATTGATCTCTCCATTATGTCCAAGAAACCTCATCGGCTGAGCAAGAGGCCACCTTGGGCTAGTATTTGTGCTATATCTTCGATGGTAGATGGCAAAAGAAGATTTGTAGAGGTCATTTTGAAGGTCAAGATAAAATAACCCAAGAACTTCTGACCGAAGCATGCCCTTGTAAACAATGGTCTGGTTGGACATGGAGCAGAAGTAGAGCTCAGCACCCCAACTTTCGGAAGCTACTGCTCTTTCGATCAGTTTCCTGCAGATGTAAAGCTCTCGTTCAATGTCCTCCACATTCTCTTCTTTGACAACTCTAACAAAAACCTGCTCCATACTTGGCAACGTCTGTTTTGCATAAAAACCAACTATGGATGTATCTACAGGAACTTCCCGCCATCCAATCACCTCCAAGCCCTCTTTCTCGAAAGTACTAGTAATCACTGGAGAACCACTTCAAACAGCTTTCAGCAAAATAATAATAGTATAACACACACAAAATAACCTCTCTGTTTTAAACCATCCGGAAAGATGATACATGATAAGGACAGATAAAGAATTCTAAGGTGCACCTTTTTTGGCTTCTCCCTTAAGGTTGTCATCTTTCGGCAGGAAAAGCATTCCAACACCTGTATGCAACTTGTCAAAAGAAGCAATTCCTTGCTTGCCAGCCCATTCGTTTAATAAATCCCAAGGGATTGAAGTCATCAACCCCGAACCATCACCCGAATCATTATCACCCCCACAACCTCCCCTGTGTTCCATGCATCCAAGCGCTATCAGGGAATCCTTTATAATATCATGTGTAGCCTTATTTTCCAAGTTCGCAATAAACCCAACCCCACATTCTCCCCTTTCCGAAACTATATCCTCCAAGTAGGCCACCTGTGATGTAACACTTCAACTATTTAATTCATTGAAACAGAAATAACCAAGCATTTGGTGAGACAAATTCCTAGGTTCAGATTCAGACAGACAAATTCAAAATGGGTGCCACTTCAGTGATCGAAAAGATGATAGTCACTTCACCGGCATAGACCAAGACCAAGATCAACAAACCCAAATATGAAATAAGCAAAGCTCCTAATCTTAAACTCAATAAGACTAAAAAGAAAAAAATACGGAAAAAGAAAACATCACCTCAGGTCTCAAATCAGATACCGAAGCCGACGCGTCTCCGGCGACGCGTTCAAAATCAAAGATCGCTTTCACCGGCGATCGCAGCCGCGAAGAGGACTTCAACAGTGGAAGATAATTCCGGGAACCAGAGACCTCGATTCGTCTTCTCGTTCCCTTAGAAACACAGTACGATCCGATGAAGTCGACGAAGAATGGTGTCTTATTGGAGATCGATTTCGTCGAACAGATTAGCCGCGAAACAGGAGAGGACGCTCCGAAGGCGGAGGCGCCGGAGACTGTGGTGGATTGTAGCGCCATGGGATCACCGAGAGAGCGCGACTCTGGGCGGAGAGGAAGAAAGCGATCGCTCGGAGCCCGACCCTACAGCTAGTTCTACGATTGGTACCGTTATATTTTCAAAAAGTCAAAATGGAAACAAGTTAATATCCTATGCGGCAGAGCATACCAGAATGCTGAAAAATCTAGCCGTTGGTTCTGTTCAGATTGTGGCACGTGGCGATGATGCTCGATGATACGGTGTGCGCAAACATAGATGATCCGGACCTCCGTGGGGTTTAGCCTCGCTCCGCGATTCGCGTCACGGGGAGTGGTTGCGTCTGGTACTGAAACCGTGCTTGCACAAGAGGAAATAAATATAAGAAAATGGGTATTTATTTATTTATTTATTTTTACATTAGAAAAACAAGTTTCCACGTAATAATTCACTTAAGACATTACATTATGTATATAAAATAATAATTAAGAAATGACGACGATACAGATAAGACGAGAGAATCTGCCCGTCCCGACGGAAAACGACAACAACAGTTAACGATTAAACAATTACGGGAATCTCAACGTAATAGCATCATTACATACGTTTGCTGTATGGAATCTACTGGTCGGTCAGCTCAGCATCACCATTACCAAATCAAGAAATTTTCAAATAAATCACACAATAATTTAACAATTCGATCATTTTCCTTGTGGCAGTCAAGTGAAAAACGAGCACTAATGATTAAAAAAAAAAAACGAGCCCTAACCTAAACAGTAGTCTTTCTTGAGATGTACTTGATTCAAGCATTGACATAAACGCACACGACTCATTGCTAACTATTTGGTTTCGATATTTTGAATGTACTTAGATTCAAGAATTTGTATTCTCTCATATGAGTCTGATTACTACATCTTGGGATTAGGTGTTTTGATACTCTCACACCAATCGTTACTGTACAACATATTTTGAAGTTAATATATATTTACCTTTATAAAAAAAACGAGTCCTAACCTAAACAGTCTTTCTTGGGATGCAAGAAAGAAACCTAATGGGATAGGCGGTCGACATGGAGAGATGGTTGTAGTGAATGCTCTTGTGGGTGTGTTCGAGCTTCTTGCTAATGTCGTAGTCTTGGAGAATGTCGATGGCGCCGAAGATCACCGCGACTTGGTAGTACTGTCGGGTCGGCTCCCCAATCAGCTAGAAATCGCAGTCGGGTCTTCTCGCCGTTCTTTCGGACACGTGCTGGCATGTTTCTTCCCAATCTGATTCTTGCACATCTGTAAAACTAAAAAAAGAATGGTAACCCGCAAAGGCATTTTTGGTATTGAGTTCGAAGTCTCAGACATCAAATCTCGGTTTCAATGCCAAATCGTAATTTTGGATACCCCACGAGTATCCAAGGCCGAGTCTCGGGTTCGGGTGTGTAGTGCCATAGAACTCGAGTTTGGGCTTGAGTCTTCTCACATGATACCGTCTAGGTAGTAAATGACATTTTTACCTCTGATCTTTTTAACAATTCTCAAGCTTCTGAAGGCAGGAACCGTTTATAAATGGTTAGAATCCTGCAGGGTAGGAGGATCAACATGTGAAATAAACAGATGAGCCATCATGTTGTGTCTGACCTGAAAACTAATAGGCAATAGTCTTTCCGTTTGAATTTTCACAGGATTGATGTGGAGGAGTGTACTTGGTTCCCTCCGGTGGAGACCTCGCCCATATCTTCTCCTTCGGGCCAAAAGCCGAAGGTCTCAGATCGAGAGATACCATTGGAGCTTGTCTTCTAGCAGAATGTCTGAGGAAAGAAACCATTTATTAGGCAAACAACAAGATCGAAGGGATCAAATCGTATAATCAAGGAGTATGCTTCAAAGAAATTAGTAGACGCAAGTTGAGTGATATTTACCTAACTCCTAGCTGTAGATTAAGCCCTAATTCTTAGCTGTAGTCTATAGCCTATAGATTAAGCATAAGCTCATAATTTCGATGGCCCTTTGGATATTGTCTCACCTAGCTCCCTCCCTGCCTTTGGAAGTCTCATGGGCTGAGCAGATGACCCTTTGTTCGGCATGTTGCCATCATCGTCTGGTCTCTCAGTAAATCAGCATCCAAATTTCTCCTCGTGTTGCAATCAACCTCAACATCTCCATTACCATTCTCACCTCCTCGGCTTCTCTATCCGTTTGGAAGAATTCCAAACAGAGAGCTTCTCTTGTGAAGGTATCACAGGAACCCTCTTTCCGCTACAAATACTGTACTCACTCAGATTATCGTACACATTCCTAGGATCTCATTCAAGATTTTCGTCGTTTTCTAAAGGATAAGAAGTACCATTCATTTCTTGTGGATCCTTGGACCAATGACCGATGTAAAAACTCCAATCATCCCATTTGAAGATCTCATTTCCTTTTGGGAAACCATCCTCCCAGAACCCATCGTTTCCACTTTCGTTAGTCCATATAAAAGTTCTTTTCCCGCATATTGCACCATTCTTCCATTCTCCAATGTAATGGTTTTCGCCCCGTCATTGGTACTTTCCTTGCCCTTCTTGATAACCCTTCCTCCATTCTCCATCATACACATCTCCATTGACATAACTTTTGATGCCATATCCATGTCTCAAGTGTTGGTTTAGTGTTCTACGATGTACTGCTATATGAGCTTTATTTTGATGCATTTGATGTATTGACACTTATTATGGATATATGGATAAGTGTTTGATTCATTACATGTTATGCATACTTTAATATGTTATGAAGTCCATGTATTGTTGTGAACAATGCTAAACTCTCTAGTCATATATCATTGTGGGAACAATGATGTACTAAGACTAGTACGATGTGTGATAGAGATGATCATAAAGATGATCATGGGTATTGGATACGATCACAATCATAGATATTCGTTGGAGAACGAAATATTGGAATGGCCCGCATGAGATTGTCACATGGACTAGCGTCATGACTTGAATCTCATGTGACGGTTCCATGATTGGATCTTGTGACCTGAGATATCTACAAAATCCAACATGAGGAATTGTGTACTTTGAATACATCAAACGTCCTGTGTAATAGGAGGACTATAAAGGCGTGTATCAGGTACGACACGAATCATGTGCTAGATTGTAGATAGTCAAGATGGGATTTGTACCTCTCGTAAAAGAGAAAGATATCGCTGGGGCCCCTCGTGTGAGCGAGACTGTAGAAATGTGTGGTCACACTATAGATGAGCGTCGTCTATTTCATACAGTCGAACTCTGTGAACGAGAAAGCAGTCGAATCAGATAAGGTGACTTCTCCATGCCTTATGTTCGACGTATGATATCGTGATACAAAAGGATCATCAACCGGAATCATCACCGATGTTCGTAAGATCACGAACATACTCTATCCGAGATAGATAGTCACAGTGTCTTGCTAGAGACCGTCTATGACTTGTATACCCAAAATAGAGATTTCAAGTTATACTGCTATATCGGATGAGCCTACAGGGTCACACATATAGGAAAGTACAAATGCACGAGAAAAGACGAGAAATTCCTGGTGGAACGGAGGCCAGACCGACAAGCTTGCCCAGACCGACCGGTCCAAATGCGTGGACCGGTCGGTCCAGAGGTTTCAAACAAATGTTGTTTGGTTCAGAAAAAGGTCCAGATCGATCGGTCCAGAGGCTGAAATTATTTATCTCACTCTAATAAGGGTTTCGGGGTAACCAACACTTTGGGAACGCCTCCTAATCTTTGAAGGACGATTTCCTAGACTTTTTCAGAGGTTTTTGATATCCGAAAACGAAGAAAAAGATCTCTGAAACTCTTGCGCATTGGAGAACTAGTTCTTCAGTCCTAGTAGACAAGTTCCAATCCGTTGGAAACCTTTCCGTCGTGTGGATACGTGTAGAGGGCGAGGTAATCTTCTTGCCTTTGTGATCGGACGAACACATCAATTGATACATGCCTCAGATCGATTGAGGTAAGCGTTATAACATTTCTACGATTCATACATGTTTGGTTTTAAGGTTTATAGAAAATTTTTGTTTTACATCCGTTGCGCAAACCCTAGAACCGATCTCTTAAGAATTAGATTCGCTGTAGAGATCTAAGGAATTTCCAACATTTGTATCAGAGCCTGGTTGCTTTGTATGATTTCGTAGAACCCGATCACGCACGTTATAGGGTTTAAATCGTTAAATCTATGTTTGTTTTGATCCTATGCATGAATGGATTGTGGATCTAGAGTAGATTTTGTGTTCTTTGTTGGCAAGAGGTTCGTGTTCTAAGTTCACAGGCGAAAATCAGATCGAATTCGGGTCTGAATCGGGGTCGAAACGACGAAAAACGTGATCTGATCACGTTTCGGTCTAGGGTTTCGTTTTTTCTCGGTTGGACTGAAAGGTCTGGACTGACCGGTCCACATGTGTGGACCGATCGGTCTGGACGTTCCGGACCGACCATACCATATTCGTGTGGATCGACCGGTCCAGATCTCTAGACCGACCGGTCCACGTCCCGAGGTAAGACCAAAATTTTGGGTTCTTCATTGCGCGATCTAACTTGAGCAATAGTTTCTTAATTCGATCAACTGTGATTCAGAATAACATGATTCATTCTTTTGGATGATCCATAGTGAATGAATACATGTAACTTAATCAAGATATTGTATATGCTTGATTGAGTGAGAGCTTCAGAATTAGAATTATGTAACCGAATGGATAGTCTATTCGAATTATGTAATACAACTGATCAAGGTACAATAGTTGATCCTTGATTCGATTGGTACAATCGTTGCATCTAAGCCGGTTAGATCTTGGAGCTCTACGAGTAAAGCACTTGTCAAGGCCTCGATCGTACGTGTCATGGGCCATGCCAAAGCTGGGTGTGTTGTATTATCTTGGTGAGGAAAGATGGAGAAATGGTGGTTCTCATAGCTTGAAAGTAGATGATTGATCTAAGTGTGGTTTAAAAATCCCTTTTATGTAATGCCAAGCTAGTACCTTCCATTACTAAAACACTTGTCAAGGCATCGATCGTCCGTATCACGTGTCATGCCAAAGCTGAGTGTGCCAGATTATCTTTGTGAGGCAAGGTGGGAAATCGTGGTTCCCACAACTTGAATATGGTTTAGCTTAGGTTAAGTTGTCAAGTTTGACTCAAGACTTAACAATACATATGAGATGAGTATGCAATGATATTTGATATCATAGTCTCATAAAGGATCTAAGAGTCATATTGGATGTGATTAACATTATATGTCTACCTAAATAGCATAAGGCTGGGGTAACAACTCATTCTTATGTGAAATATGGATCTTAGTCCCATATAGAAAATTATTATAGGGTTGTTTTTCTTTATGGGAGCATAGCTCGTATATGCATCTATGTTGTCATTGATTGGTGATGGACTAGCTGGTAATGGATCATTGATAGAATGTGTATTTTGTTTTGTTCATTGTGTTTTGTCTTTTTCTGTAGGACATGGCGTCGACTGATAGTGTATCGAGTTTGACGATGCGTTCTATCCTTGAGAAGGATAAGTTGACCGGGACGAATTTCTTGGACTGATATCGTAACTCGAGAATTGTTCTCAAGCACGACAAGAAGTCAATACGTCTTGGAAGGAGCTCTACCTCCAGAGCGTGCGGCCAATGCAACAAGGGTCGTCAAGGATGCTTGGTTGAAGCATCAGACCGACGACAACGAGATTTCATCTCTCATGTTGGGGAGTATGGCACCGAATCTGCAGAGACAGTTTGAGGGGAAGAGCATGTTTGATAAGATCGAACAGTTCAAGATCATGTTTCAGGAGTTAGCGCGTACTAAAAAGTACAAGACGCTAAAAGCTCTGGTGAAGACGGAGATGCCGAGAGGCAGCTCTGTCAACACCCACGTCCTCAACATGATAGCTCATATTGAGGAACTTGAGCGCATGGGAATGAGGCTCAATGATGACTTGGTCGTGGACCTGATCCTGATGTCATTACCCGAGGACTATAATCAGTTTGTGATGCAATATCATATGCACGGGATGACTAAGAGGTTAGCCGAGCTGCATGGGATGCTGAAATCGGCTGAGCAGGATATCGTAGTCCCTAAGATTGTGCTTGTTGTTGAGAAAAACTCCAGTAAGAAGCGGCGTGACGAAGAAGGCAAAAGTTGCCTCTACGCCTAAACCTAAGCCCAATAAGGGTGATTTCATTATTGCGAAATGTTTGGACACTGGAAGCGTAATTGTCACATTTACTTGGAGGATCTGAAGGATAAGAAGCTTGATAAAGCTTCAGCCTCAGGTATTCATGTTATAAAAGCTAACATATGTACTACATCTTCATATGTATTAGATACTGGCAGTGCCTCACACATTTGTGGAAATGTGCAGGGACTAAGAAGAAGTAGGATGTTGGGAAAGGGAGAAGCGGATCTGCGCGTCGAAAATGGAGCAAGAGTTGTTGGATTGTGTGTTGGCATTTATGATTTGCATCTTCTTTCTGGACTTGTTTTAGAATTAAGTAATTGTTACTATATACTTGCGATTAGCATAAACATTATTTCTATTTCATGTCTGGATTTAGATGATTTTCGATTTGTGATTGAGAACTCGAGTTTGATGATTTATCGAAACTGTGTTTGCTATGGTAATGGTTATTTTGTGAATGGTTTATATGTCTTAAATGATCAGCCTTCGAACTCGATATCATCCATCTATAACGTGAGTGCTAAACGGTTTAAGCCAAACTACTTAAACCTGACATTCATCTGGCATTGTCGTTTAGGCCATATAAACGAGAAGCGCATTCAGAAGCTTCATCATGAAGGTCTTCTGGACTCATTTGACTTCGAGTCTCTTGAGTCTTGCGAGTATTGTTTGATGGGCAAGATGACATAACATCCTTTCAAGGAAAAAGGACAGAGAGCGACAGAGTTATTGACTCTCATACATAGTGATGTATGCGGACCAATGAGCTGTCCAGTTAGAGGAGGTTATATGTATTTCGTTATGTTCATTGATGATTTCAGTCGATACGGTTATGTCTATTTAATGAGACATAAGTCTGAAACTCTTGAAATATTCAAGGCATTCAGAAACGAAGTACAAAACCAACTTGGCAAGATGATCAAGACACTTCGATCTGATCATGGTGGAAAGTATTTGAGCCAAGAGTTCACTGACTATCTGGTTGATTGTAGTATTGTATCACAATTAACTCCTCCTGGAACACCACAGTGGAATGACTTGTCTGAACGGAGGAATCGAACACTGTTAAACATGGTTCAGTCGATGATGAGTCAGACAGATCTTCCGAAGTCCTTTTAGGG
>NW_010970652.1:394532-409407 GCF_000463585.1 Tarenaya hassleriana | reverse complement strand
CTGCTGAACAGGAGTCAAACGAAGTCGGTTGAAACGACACCATATGAGATATGGACGGAAAAACGTCTCGTGTTGTCGTTTGTTAGAATTTGGGGTTGCGATGCTTACGTGAAGCGTCTGATGACTGATAAGTTATCCTTCAAATCTGACAAGTGTTTATTTGTAGGCTACCCTAAGGAAACTAATAGTTACTACTTCTACATTCTGGCAGAGAACAAGGTGTTTATTGCCAGGAATACGACTTTTATAGAGCGAGAGTTCGTCTCCAAAAGAACCGGTGGGAGTAGGATCGAACTTGAAGAAGTTCGAGAGAAACAGGTAGACGCTGAGCCGAGTGAACAAGTTGAAGACGTTCAACTTGTTTCATTGCCAGTTGAGACTCAACCTTGACTAGTGAACCTCGGAGATCAGGCAGAATTCGCCAAGAGCCTGCGAGATATGGTTTTCTCGTGACTGGAATGAGGAGCTCAGGTTATTAGAATATGATGAGCCTTCCACATACCCATAGGCTATGACGAGTCCCGACTCCGAGAAATGGTACGAGGCTATGAAGTCCGAGATACAATCCATGTCAGATAACCAAGTATGGACTCTAGTTGATGCATCTTAAGGGATAAAACTCATCGGATGCAAGTGGATCTTCAAGAAGAAGACAGACATGGATGGCAACGTGCACACGTATAAGACACGACTTGTGGCGAAAGGATTCCGTCAGATTCATGGTATTGGCTATGATGAGACCTTTTCACCTATAGTTATGCTGAAGTCCATCAGGATCCTGCTTGCCATACCTGCATATTACGACTATGAGATATGGCAAATGGATGTCAAGACCGCGTTCCTTAACGAGAACTTGACCGAGGATGTGTACATGACACAACCCAAAGGTTTTGTCGATCCAAGGAACCCGAGGAAGGTGTGCAAGCTTTAGAGATCCATCTATGGACTGAAGCAGACTTCGAAAAGCTGGAACCTTCGCTTTGATGAGACAATCAAAAGGTTTGGTTTCTCACAGAACGAGGACGAGCCATGCGTTTACAAGAAGGTCAGTGGGAGACCAGTAATATTTCTAGTATTGTACGTGGATGACATTCTCCTGATAGGGAATGACGTTCCTACCTTGCAAGACGTAATGTTTTGGCTGTGAACGCAGTTTTCTATGAAGGGCCTAGGAGAAGCGGCTTATATTTTATACATCAAGATCTATAGAGATAGATCGAGACAGCTTCTGGGATTGAGTCAGAGCACTTACATCGATAAGGTCTTGAAACGCTTCAAGATACAAGATTCCAAGAAATGAACATTACTGATGAGTAGTGGCATAGTTCTCTGCAAGAGTCAGTATCCTTCGACACCTGATGAGCGAGAACGCATGGATAGGATTCCATATGCTTCGACAATTGGATCCATCATGTACGCCATGCTTTGTACTCGACCGGATGTATCCTATGCGTTGAGCATTACGAGTAGATACCAGCCAGATCCAGGTGAGTCACACTGGATCGCCGTCAAGAACATCCTGAAGTACTTGAGAAGGACTAAGGATATGTTCTTGGTAAACGGTGGGTCGGAAGACGAGCTCGCTGTAAAGAGTTACATCGATACTAGTTTTCAGTCAGACCCGGATGACTACAGATTGCAGTCTGACTATGTTTTCTGTTTGAACGGAGGCGCTGTAAACTGGAAGAGTTCTAACCAAGCGACCGTTGCAGATTCTACTACAGAAGTTGAGTACATAGCAGTGTCGAGGCAGCAAAGGAAGCTGTTTAGATCAGAAAGTTCGTTGGCGACATGAACGTCATTCCTAGTGTTGATAGCCCCATTGTTTTGTATTGTGACAACAATGGTGCAATCGCACAAGCGAAAGAACCCAAGTCTCATCAACGATCCAAATACATACTCAGACGATTTCACCTCATCAGGGAGATCATAGACAGATGAGACGTGCACATATCTGATCCGTTGACGAAGCCTCTCCCTTCGTCGAAGCATGAGGGTCATGTTAGGGATATGAGCATTAGGTGTTTAGTAGTCCATGAGTAGAGCAAGTGGGAGATTGTTGGTTTAGTGTTCTACGATGTACTGCTATATGAGCTTTATTTTGATGTATTTGATGTATTGACACTTACTAGACCCCACTTACTATGGTTATATGTATGAGTATTTGATTCATTACATGTTATGGAAACTTTAATATGTTATGAAATCCATGTATTGTTGTGAACAATGCTAAACTCTCTAATCATATATCATTGTGGAAATAATGATGTACTAAGACTAGTATGATGTGTGATAAATGATCATGAGTATTGGATACAATCACAATCATAGGTATTCGTTGGAGAATGGAATACTGGAATGGCCCGCATGAGATTGTCACATGGACTAGCGTCATGACTTGAATCTTATGTGACGGTTCCATGATCGGATCTTGTGACGTGAGATATCTACGAAATCCAACATGAGGAGTTGTGTACTTTGAATACGTCAAACGTCCTATGTAACAGGAGGACTATAAAGGCGTGTACCATGTACGACACGAATCATGTGCTGGATTGTAGATAGTCAAGATGAGATTTGTACCTCTCGTAAAAGAGAGAGATATCGCTGGGCTCCTCGTGTGAGCAAGACTGTAGAAATGTGTGGCCACACTATAGACGAACGTCGTCTATTTCATACAATCGAACTCTGTGAACGAGAAAGTAGTCGAATCAGATAAGGTGGATTCTCCATGCCTTATGTTCGACGTATGATATCGTGATACAAAAGGATCATCAACCGGAATCATCACCAACGTTCGTAAGATCACGAACAAACTCTATTCGAGATAGGTAGTCATAGTGTCTTGCTAGAGACCGTCTGACTTGTATACCCGAAATAGAGATTTCAAGTTATACTGCTATATCGGATGAGTCTACAGGTTCACACATATAGGAAAGTACAAATGCGCGAGAAAAGACGAGAAATTCCCGGTGGAACGGAGGCTAGACCGACCAGCTTGCCCAGACCGACCGGTCCAGATGCGTGGACTGATCGGTTCAGGCGGAAAAGTTCCAGACCGATCGGTCCAAGAGTCGGAAATTATTTATCTCACTCTAATAAGGGTTTTGGGGTAACCAACACTTTGGGAACACCTCCTAATCTTTGAAGGACGATTTCTTAGACTTTTTCAGAGGTTTTTGAGATCCGAAAACGAAGAAAAAGATCCCTGAAACCCTTGCGCATTGGAAAAACGAGTTCTTCAGTTCTAGCAGACAAGTTCCAATCTGTTGGAATCCTTTCCGTCGCGTGGATATATGTAGAGCGCGAGGTAATCTTCCTGCCTTTGTGATCGGACGAACACATCAATTGATACAGGCCCCGGATCGATTGAGGTAAGCGTTCTAACGTTTATACGATTCATGCATGCTTGGTTTTAGGGTTTATAGAAAATTTTTGTTTTACATCCGCTGCGCTGCGCAAACCCTAGAATCGATATCTTAGAAATTAGATTCGCTGTAGAGATCTCAGAAATTTCCAATATCAGATTCATAACCCATTGCCCTTTATACTTGTTCCCGCTCGAACCCATGTAAGTGCCAATCCCATCCATGTATCCACTCTTGGATTCACCAACGTACGTCGCACCAGAAGGCCACCGGACTTTCCCTAGAGCCAATATGTTTTCATACTAGCACGTTCTTTTTGAAGGAAAACAAAAAAAAAAACTTTTTGTGTAGAAAACGATCCTACAGATCACATTAACCAAACCCACTGTTAGAGAAAGAAAAGATCGAATCTAAAATACTTCAATCAGAAACAGCATGAGACGAACAAAGACACCTGTATTCTGCGTTCATGTGTCCTTTGCCTCAGTGAGTTTCGATTACTTTTTCCTGGGACAGAAAACCCGGAAACATGGTGGTGAGGAGGAGGAGAGAGTGTATTTGTCAGTTTGCAACATTACCGGAAAGATACTCAAGAATCAAGATCCATGTTCGAAAGAGAAACACAGAGAGAAAAATTATGGCCAAACTCCAAACGAGTTAAAAGAGATGAAGATTCTCTCCGACGTTTCATCTTTTCTTGTCAATAAATCTTGACTGATGTCGTCATTCAAATAACGATCCATTCATCTCCTCGAACCACTGAAAGCCTCGAAATTTGGAGAAACAAGAAAGAACCCACGTTTTCTATTCTTAGCATCTCCTACCTTCCCTCTCATAAATAAAACACGTTTTGCAAGAAAATGAAAACAGGGAAGGAAAGAAAAGAAACAGGAACCAGCTTGATCGACTGACATACAGACATCTTGAAGACCGTCGGGATCTCCAATTCGGATCTGAACAAGACATTAACGAATGTTGACGAAATCGCCAGAAACTCAAAACTCATTGCGACATTCTATCGAACAGGTAACAGGACAGCCAAAGGACATATCAACCCTTAATCTGATTGCAATATCTTCTCACGAATTCAACTCGCAGACAATTGATTCTACTATAAATCCATCATGGGTCACTCAAATCAACGAAATTTAGCTTTCATTTCCCCCCAGCTTGTTTCATATCACTTCGAATCACACAAGACAAACAGAAGGAAACAAAACAGAACACGAGTGAAAGGAATTAAAAGTTCATATCTTGTTGAACTTGGCGAGGAAGAAGACGGTGGCGGAGGTGACGGCGGGGATGAACAAATCGTTGGACACAGATTTGGGAGCGACGCGGTTCTTGAGGAAGACGGCGAAGACAGGAACGCCGAAGATGAACAAGAGGAACTCTTTGACGCCCCCGACGCCGGTGAAGCCAGTTCCGATCACCACCTCCGACAGAAGCTTCTGAAACTCTTCCTTCGACAGCTTCTCCCCTTCGCCGATCTTGTGTCTCTGCGCAGTTCCAGAGACATGGGAAAGAAAGATGAATGAGATCGCTAACGGACACTTTTCTTTCAGAGTGGCCTCACTCTTAGGAAGCGCTTCCAGTTGCAATCTAAGGAAAACTTGACGATAAAGTCTTAAAGTTCTCAACTTGTTCTCGAAATCAAAATCGAAAACTCTTAAATCTGTTTAAAAATCTTAACTTTTCGAAGATTATCGATGCCCTCGTATTCAGAAATGGTAAATTATAAAAATAAAACAAATAATGGTAGTTTTTATTTTGATTATTTTGGTTTTTTGGTTTTTTAGTATTTGTAAATCCAAAAATAATGACGTTTTTTATTTTTAAATGATTTTTTTCACTAGAGTAGTTTTTTTTATTTTTAGAAAAATTAAATTTACAAAATTTTGATTGTCGATTTTTTTTAATCCGAAAAACTATGAAAACGCATTCCATTCAACTACAATAATGATATATGTACGGAATCAAACTATATTTAGAATTTATAAGATAAAATATAAAAATAAATATAAAAAATCAAATCGAAATATTTTTTAGAAAATAAATATTATTCATAATAAAAATAAAATATAAGAAATAGAAAAATTTTAAATCGAAATCATACGTAACCAAACCCAAAAAAATCAACAAAAGAGACGAAATCTAAGATTTTGTGAGAGATAATATTTTTCACCTCGTATGCTTCCCGTAATTTCTCGGTACTCGGCACCCGAAGTTGCGTTCCACCTAGGTTATCGTTGATGTCTCTGTCAACCATAAAAACATTATTATACAAATTTGTATTATTGATACTCATAATAATAATAATAATAATAATAATAATTTTGCAATCCATACGATTGAGTATATATATTGTTTTGTAAAAATAATTTGATGTAATAATAATAAAAAAAGGAAATAATTACTCGACGGTTTCGGCAACGGCTCGGTAAAAGTCACCGAAGGTCCATTCCTTCTCGCCACCGCCTCCGAAGTGTGTCTCGTAGCAATTCTTCAGCAATGTTTCTAAGTCTGCCTCCTTCTTCTTCTTCTCTCCGTTCCCTTTCATTTCGTTTTGTAACCACACAATAAAATAAATTATATTAACTTTTACTCGTGTGTTCCATTCGCGTGTTAAGCAAAAAAAAAAACAAAATAAAATGATCGATACCCAAAATAACGAAATCGTACATATCGATCTTGTATGTAACATAATGTGTATGATAAATTCACGTTACCGGTGGCGTTGACGTTGAGGGCTTGACCCATTTGATGATAATGGTGTGAATAGAAGATGATGATGATGATGATGATGATGATGGTGATGTTGGTGATGATGATGATGATGATGGAGCTTGACTTGACAAGTTAGTACGTAGTTTAAAAATCCATGCCTTAACATGAAATTTTTGACTTGGGTTATAGGGTTTAGTATATTTGCATTCCCTGCACATGAAGCTATAAAAGACAGCTTCCGAGGTTGGAATTGGATAACTCGCAAGACAAGCTAAGGATTTTCTCTCTAAAAGGAAACAAGAGTAACCGGTTTTGTCCGGTTTACAGTGTCGATTGCTCACTTTAGCTTTCTTTGTCCGGTTTAGTGTTTGAACCGATTTTCGTTATGTTTATCAATCGAATTAATAAAACTTTCATGTAATATAAATCATGGTTTAAGCTATAATTAAGTAGAAGTCCTTTGTTATAAAATCGGTTGCATGTTAAAGATGAGGGCAATGGTTCGCGTAGAATACGAAAATTTATTTCGTTAACGTTTTAAAAACAATTGTTTCAATAATAAATTATATGGAAAAAAATTAACATTTTTCGGAAATGAAATGTCTACCCAAAGAAAAAATAATACTCAGCTTAGAATATCAGAGTAAAAACATGTCAATGTGTGTCTCTTCTACAAATGTATCATGTGTGTATAGAACGAAGAAGAAATACTATTATATATGCACTTTTAATTTTCATGCAAAAGTAAGTTATAATTATCTCCGGTTAATATTAAAAATATAGTAAAGAAGAATCAAGAAGTGACCCACTATTTCCTGACTTTAAATCGGTTTAACAAAATTCTAAATTATATATAGATCCCAAAATTCTAATTTTTCATACGGGTCAATATATATGAATCAAAGTTGTGATTTGGTTTAGTATGAATTAATCCGGTTAATTCAGTTTATAATTATTTTTTATAAGGGTTAATCCCACAAAAAATCCCAAACTTGTTAAAATATTCCATATAAACCCTGAACTTGCAATCTACCACAAAAAAAAATCTTGAATTTGGTAAAAACTTCCACAAAAATTACAAACTTACAATTTTTTTCCATATAAAACATTTGACTTATTTGACCAAAAATTTGCTGATTTGTGGCACGACGTATTGCTGACATGACGATAACTGAGTTAACACGTCAACGCCATGTCATCATTTTAAAATTTTAAATATTTGATAAAAATATATATGTAAAATATATATATATATATAAATTTATACATTTGATTAAAATATATTTATATAAATTAATATATATCTTATGTTTGTATATAGGTGTATATATATTTGACCAAAAATTAGAAATTTATATTTAAATTTTTTAAATGATGGTGTGGCGTTGACGTGTCAACTCAGTCAGCGCCATGTCAGCAATCTGTCGTGTCACGTCAGCAAAATTTTTGGTCAAACAAGTCAAATGTTTTATATGGATGAAAATTGTAAATTTGTAATTTTTTGTGAAAATTTTTATCAAATTCAGAGTTTTTTTATGGAAGATTGTAAATTGAGGGTTTTATATAGAATATTTTAACAAGTTTGGAGTATTTTGTGGAATTAACCCTTTTTTATAATCTAGAAATTCAATAGATCTTCGATTCAATTATATCCGAAAAGACAGAAAAATACATATGAATACTCATCCCCAAATAAAGATTTTGAATTTGGATTAAACTTACTTGTTGAACTAGTCTAATTTATATTATTGTACTATTGCTAATTATTAATTGTAGGATTATTAAATGTGTATATATATTTAGTGTGGTTTACGCAAATAAGAAACCGATTTAATAATAATCGGTTAACTAATCATGATCAATGGTTCTTATGTGAATATGATTGTTACTAGGTATGTTGTAATAATGTAAAAGGGAACGATTTTTTTCCTCTCCGAAATAACCTTGAGATTAGAAGGTTATTCCTTTAAAATAATTTGGACTGTTCTGATTCGATTTATCCATCCAATAGATCAATTTAATCGTTATGTACCCGTTAGCATATAATATAATGTTTAATATATAATTCCATGATTAGAAAGATACAAGTGGTGGGTTTTGTCCACCGTAAATTCCACGGGGCCCATAAGAAGGACCATTAGACCAAATTCAAATTGACAAGACTGATTGCTTTCCTCCCACTTGCCCACATGGACCCACTCCCTCCAATTTATCTTATATCAGAATTATTCACATTTTAAATTATATTTTATATTCATACACGTTGAAATTATGTATATATCTAGTCTTTTTATCACTCATTTTTTTTCCAAATAATAGGCACATCATTTTGATTATCCAAGTACTATTTCAAAAGATATATATATACACACACACGTATAGTAATGACAATAATATATCAATATATCACGAAATCTAATAACTTAAATATTTTCGATTCGCCGCACGTTGATGACTTCATCCTCCTTGGGTTTGGTGACGTCATGGTGTCGACCTTTTTGGCTTGACCGAGATTCACGTGGCGGATTCGTTCATGGATTGCACCCGCGAGCCGCCAGCCTCGGCTTCATCCTCTCTCACGCGCGACTTTATCAGCGCGTGTAACACACGTGCTGCGTCTCATGAATGGCATTGAATGTAATGTTTTTATTATGGTGGTGGAAAGAGGTGGTCACATTCATTGACATTATGCAAGTTGCATACATGTTGACACAAGATACCCTTTAATATAATACCAAATAAGAATTTTTTTTATTATACAAATATATCCATCAATCTCTTTTTTTTTTCCTCATCAAACTAATCGAAAAAAAAAAGGAGGGAGCTCACGGAGAACCGGTGAAGAGATCTTCATATATAATTTAATCATATCTATAAGGATGTGTGACCAAATATTATTTTCTTTAACAAAAAAAATTAAATCATATATATATATATATATATAGACTCCAATCTCTCTCTCTCTCTCAATCACACACATATACATACACACACACATATGCGTATCCGTTTTTTTTACAGGAAATCAAAAATAAGCGCGTGAGACCAACGCGCCGTCGGTAACGCCGATGACAAGACACAGTGGGAAGACTTGATCAGTTTTTGTCATAAATTTGTTTGTCTTATCTTTCATGGTGGCATCTTCCCCCAACTTCCTTCCTCATTTCCTCTCCATTTATTTAATTTCCACTCTCCTTCCCCAAAACAAAGGAGGAAGGGAAAAAAAAAACCCACCTTTGCTTCTCGCCGGAAAACAAAAAAAAAATGGAATCGACGTTGCTCTCGACGTTACAGCAGGGAAAATCGTCTATGGCCAAGAAATCGACCAAGCAGACGAAGAAGAAGACGAAGCCCATCAAAGTAAGGTACATATCGAACCCAATGATGGTGGAGACTTGTGCCTCCAAGTTCAGAGAGCTCGTGCAGGAGCTCACCGGCCAAGGCGCCGCCGATCTACCACCGGAGCCACCCATTTTTCTGGCGGGTGACTCTTCTCCAGCCTCTGACGCCGTCCCGGCGACGGAGGCTCTGGCCGATCGGGAGCCGTATCACGATGTGGCGGATCGTGTGCCGGAGTACTACTTCGAGCCGCTGGATGGTGATGTGTCGGTGCCTCCTCACACGTCGGAAAGTTTCTCTGGGTGTTTTACAAACGGGTTTTATAGTGTGAACGCGTTGGGAAGCATCGACTCGGTTTGATCCTTTGAATTAGGGTTTCATCAACACAACCTATATATATACACCCACACACACATGCAGACAATTACGAGAGTATATATACGAAAGAATAACAGGAATTTCATATATATTTTTCAGAATCTGCGATTGTTTGTGTTCCTGTTTCATGAACCTTTTTTATATGAAATGAATCAATCATCAACAAAACTAACAAACTAATAATATTCAACGTCATATATATATACGAGCAGCACATCGATTGATCACCTGTTATCATCTTTTTCGAGTTCAGTTTCAGTTTTTCATTCATGGTGTAATGGATACAACGGAAACGAAATAATATAAATATACAAAGCAGCCCTTCGGGGCCAGGTCAGGTGGTAAGGAAGCAGGGTGAGCAACCCTGAGGTGGAGGGATCGAATCCCAACATCGATCTTCCTTACGCTTGACCTGCTCGTCTGTCAGCCCATCCTAATGGACTGATTTACCTCCTCCGCGTGTGTTGCAGGCTTGTGCACGTGGGCGGAGGGTTTGACCTGCAGGCGCCTAAGCCCAACTACGGCCCGAGCGTTAGGCGCGTCTGGTGGCCAGGTCCGGCGGACTGAGGTCCATGGGGACTGTTAGGCGCGGGTGGTGGCCAGTTCGGCACCGTTTGTAAGGGTAGGTAGTCACAGGGATTCCCCACGTTAACAAAAAAAAAAAATATATATATATATATATATACAAAGCGCAAAGGCTCAAATGTTAAGGAATGCACCGAAACTCCTCCCCATCCATTTGGAAAGGATCTATATTCACATGAACTTCTACCATTTTATAAATTTTCGAATTATAAAAAAAATAAATAACGGATCTGTTTCTGTTTCTGAGATGTACTGAACAACTAAGAGCGAAGGCTGTGTATTACGCAAATTGCAGGATTATCGTATTGTCAAATGTTCCGTATATATCTAATAATTGTTCATTAGAGCGAAAACAATGGTTTTACATTTGAAATTGTGAATATATATATATATATATATATATATATATATATTTTTATAAGCAGGATGGTTACTCGGGCCTTGGCCCGACTATATCCACCCTGGATTCGGGACCGACCTTTATATATGAACCATTTTAGTCCAGAAATTACATCCTTCCCCACCAGTGGAATCGAACTCAAGATTTTGGAGATGACTTTGTCACATCTCGACCACTGGACCACCAACTGTTGGGTAAATTGTGAAAATATTGTATATTAATGCCACTCGTATTTTTTTTCCATTTCAGATGCATATTATATTTATTTATTTTCAGTTTATATAAATAAAAGAAAACAGATGTATGAAATTGATATAATCGAAATTCAAACTCTAAATAAATGTCGGTGTTGGATGGACAATGAGTGATGTTGGTTTTATTGCTTTTGTCATGGCCCATGGGTTCCATTTTAGAAATCTCGAATTAATTTTAAATTACGTATGAAGATAAATTGCCTGTAAAAATAAAAAAAGAAGAAGAAGGTGAGATCCGTCTTAAAAGTGCCACTTGTAGATAAATTTTTACAACATTTAATTTTGATAATCTTGGAGGATAAACACAATATATATATATACACACACATATACATATATATATGGATATATAAGTTGTAGGTTCGAATCACGGACATACCATGCAAGTCTCCAACGTACGTGTACGAATTGTCGGAGTCTCGTCGTGGATCTGCTGAAGGGTTCGTATGTCTCACGACTCATGAGCGATAAAATATTAAAATCGTCATATCATAATCAAGGGACGATGGACGAAAATTTGTTGGTAGGTGTTTTGGATTCCGGATATTTCCTATTCTTAGGGATTTTTAGATTATTGGAAAATTTATATCTATTTACTTTTAATTTTAGATTTTCTTTTTGTTCGGATTTTATTCGGAGTTTTTTTTAAAATTTTGACAAATACTTATTTTGTAAATCATATTTAGTTATTTTTTAATTATGTTTTGTCTATAGAAGTAGCTACTTTGGGTTATATTCAATTTTATAAAAAGTTTTCAATCTAATTTGATATATATTTATATATATATACCTATAATATAGAACTAAATGTTCATTGTAAGGAATAAGGTTCCAATTTTGTTCTCCTTTATGTACTATCTAATTCCCGACACATATTTTTTCTTTTTGTGAACTCAATTCGAAAATTAAAATAGTGGTAGAATATTTTACAGTATACATAAAAATTAAATCGATAAAATTGCTGCTTGCATTTTTTTTTAAAAAAGGAGAGGAAGAAAAAACAAATGGATAAATGGGCCTAAATTAAGGGGAATAACAAATTCCATGGATCGTTTTATTGTACTTTACGAGCTCCTTAATGATCGATTAAGATAAGATTACATTTTTTCAATTTCGTATTTATTCCTAACAAGCCCATTGGGCTAACGCATGCCTTATTGGGCTTTTTGAGCCCACCAAACTTCATGCATCGTGAGGATTACAAAAAAAAAAATATATTCTACGACTGTTTAATCCTAATTAATTAAATTTGTTTGGTCAATAATAGCTATTGAATTATTTTATGACCAATTATTAATATCACCCAGAAAATAATTAGTAATTGCAAAAATAATATTTTCTCAAAGATTATTTGAAAACTAACTGTTTTAAATATAAAATTACAAAATTCTCAAAAAACCTAAACCCAAAATTAAAACTAAAAAAATTTAAATAACAAAAAAAAAATACTATTTTACAATTTTTTTTCATAAATACACTATTTGACATATTGTTTCTGGGTTAATCCTTCTAGATTATTCTAAAAATTGGAAAATATAAGTCGAAATTCCATTGTGAAGCAAAAATGGAAAAAGAAAACTTTCTGGTAGGTGTTGTCTTGATCTCGGATTCCAGATTGATTCGCTGACGAACTCGCTCTCCGATTTCTCTGCTTCGTCTTCCTCTTCTTCTTCTGGTCATCCGGAAAAGATGAACGGCGGTCCCTCCGGTTTCAGTACGTATCCGTGCCATCACCGTCCTTTGGTCGAAATCAGTTTCTGAAACCTTTTTGGGCTTTTCTCATGGATGCCCTTTTGAATTTCTCATGCTCCTCCCGATTCGTGTTGATTGATGCGTGTGAGTTATCGGTGCCACAGGTAATGCTCCGGTCGCGAAAGCCTTCGTCATAGCGAGTGCCATTTTCACCGTGTTCTTCGGGATCCGGGGCCGTTCCTCTAAGCTCGGATTGTCTTACCAGGTACTCGCGTTTGATGTGTTATCTTCTGCTTTCCCACTTGCGATCGAGTTCGGTTCCTCCATATTTAGGAAGTTTCGGGTTGAATCAGGGTCCGATTCCTGGTCCAATCTGTTCTCGCATTAGCGTTGTCTTGATGAGTTTTAGAACTGATTTTCTGGTGGGTTTCTCGATTGGGACAACGTTTTTGTTCTGCCGTGTGATTAAGGAGTAGTCGTCTTTCTCGACGCATTCTGGCTTGTCTGCTCGAAAAGCAGCAGCTTAAGCCAAATGTTTCTGTCTCCCCTAGGGCTCTGCCATCACAATGGACCAAGCTTCGGCTTTGATGGTTTTATCAGTGAGTCATGTGATACTGAATAATGGGTTGCTTCAGCAGTTTTAGATAGTTCAATACCTCACTTCCAAGTTTTGCTCTTTGTCCATGCCATTGTCCTGGCACCATGGAGACGTCTGATCTTATGAATCCCTTCAGGTTCCCTGTTCAGCTTGTTTTATTTTAAGCCACTTTTGTTTCTCCTCAATGGATAGCTTGCCGAAAGTGGGTACTTATGCGCCGAGAGATCACTTTAGGGTTAGTCTATTGTACTGTTATAAATGTTTTTTCTGAACTCATTTGCAGGATATTTTTGAGAAGTTCCGGATCTGGAAGTTAATCTTGTCGATTTTCGCATTCTCGTCTACCCCAGAGCTGATGTTCGGCTTATATTTATTATACTACTTCAGAGTTTTTGAGAGACAGATAGGCTCGAATAAATACTCGGTAAGTGACACTTTCTCTCAGTTCTCTCTTTGTGCTTGCTCGGTATGTTTCTTGGTCCTTGTTATTTCGAATCTTCAGGGATTGTTTCTTCAAAGTCTCATGTTCTCATATCCATCTTGACTAACTGGTAGTTGGAAATGTTAATCAGTGATCATATCGGCAATTGTTAATGAGCATGTCTTCTCGGTTTCATATTCTGTTATTCTGCTCACAAAAAGGGTAACTAGAAAGGGTTTATTCTGCAGGTCTTTATCTTGTTCTCAACGACCGTTTCACTATTACTGGAGACCGTCTTGCTATCACTACTTAAAGGTATGCGTCTTGTCGTTAGCTTGTGGCCTCTTCAAAGTCTATGTTTTTTTGGTTGTTTATTCTCCTTTATAGAGATAGGCACTGTGCACGCATATCTTTCATTGATTGCGATAAGATGAGTGGCGATTTTCTGTTTGTTTTATGCTGTCTAAAGCCATGGAATCTGTGAACTTCTGTTGATATTCGTGAACATCTAATACCATAGATTATGGTATGTTGTTTGTTGTAACCGTTTTTGTTTTTTAAATATTTGCAGATCCCACAGCAAACCTACTTACCTCTGGACCATACGGCCTCATATTTGCGTCATTTGTACCCTTTTACTTTGATATCCCGGTTTCAACAAGGTTTCACGTGTTTGGTGTGCATTTCTCTGATAAGTCCTTCATATATCTGGCAGGTCTCCAGGTAAAAAAAAAAGGAAATCATATGTTTAGTTGTATGTTTCTTGCGTATAAGTATATATTCGTTGTCCTATAGTATAGATGTGATTGTCTTGCTTCCCGACATGCAGCTTCTACTATCATCTTGGAAAAGATCTATATTTCCTGGAGTTTGCGGCATACTAGCTGGTTCTCTATACCGGTTGAATTTCCTTGGCATCCGCAAGGCAAAGGTTACATCTTTGACACATTTTGATTGTGAAAGAGTTACTTGTTATCTCAAAATGTCTCTCCAATAACAAAAGTTTTATCTCGTAATGATATGTTTCAGTTCCCTGAGTTTGTGAGTTCATTCTTTTCCCGGCTTTCTTTTCCATCATCCATTGGGAGCTCTCCTCGAACTCCTAGCAGGAAT
>NW_010970652.1:370476-394393 GCF_000463585.1 Tarenaya hassleriana | reverse complement strand
AATGTCCTCGGTAGTGTGTCAACTCATCCGGGTCGTCAAACCGAGGTAAGAAGGCTCATGCCTCTCCTTTACTCATGTTTGCCATCTGAAAACGGCCTCTTCATCTGATCGAACTTTCCATGTTTTAAGTTTCAGAGATCTTTCCCAGCCTCAATCCCGCCATTGGAGCCACCAGAGGAAGCCATAGCAACGCTGGTCTCGATGGGTTTTGACAGGAACGCAGCAAGACAGGCTCTGGTCCAAACCAGAAACGATGTCAATGCAGCCACCAACGCCCTTCTCGAAGCACAGTCCCACTAACTGGGAAAAGGCTGGTCTCTATAATTTTAATGGCGAGAATTCAAGAACAGCGCGATTGATTTCCCCACGTGAGAGAGATCACGAGCAAGAAGACAGATGATCTCTGCCTTCACCAAAAAGCTGATACGTTACCGCCATCCACATGGTCGGGCTAAAGATTTGACAGTTCCTTTGGTATCAAAGTTTTAGGACAAAGTGCATAAGTTGTGTAGCAGATGTGCAGTCTTTGCCTTTTCATAGTTGGAAGAAAATGTCGAGAATCTTTTTATACTCTGGCCACATATCCTCAAGGCTAATAAGCAATTTCTGAAGCTGTCAGTGTTTACGACCGTACGGTATATTCTGGTTACAACTTGCTTAATCCAGCTAATCCAATCTTGAGGTGCTTATGCATTGATGAAATTGGAAAAAATTTTGCTGGAAAAAAAAACTACATCGTCTGCGTACAAACCATTTACACACGTGCAAGATGCTCTGGATTCCATATGTATATTCAAGACTTCAGACAAGATTCTGAAAATGGTTAGCCGGGGCTTGAAGCCATGCACTCGGACCCGAAGCAGGGGATGCGGACACGATGTAGGAGCCAAAGCTTTAGCTTGCATTTTCATCCACGGAGTATACGGGTCTCTGCCAATTCTTTGTCTTTTTTGGATCATCTGTTAAAGTCAGATCCGTCTCGTATTCTTTAAATGTATTGAAGAATGTCTTGGCACCCATCATGATAAGCCTTTCCACCATGAACAACTGGTAATTGTTCTCTATTACGGGATCCAGAATCTGGCTGAAGTTTGATGAATAAGCCAGTTTGTACCTGTAGTAACGAATTACAGTAACGGCAATGTCAAAACTCCCGCTCACGGAGCAATCTATATAGTGCCACCAACTATAGTTGCGAAGTCATGAAGCAAACCTACCATCTTGTGAGTGCATCTACATATATATTACATCAGTATACATACATATATACATATATATGTATATGCATATATATATGCACAGACCTTTGAATCTTAAAGTTGAGCAGCTTGGCTAAGTACCTTTCCTGACACTAATATGTCCATTCCATTTTCTGATGGACTTTCAATAACCAAATTATGAAGCATGATCTAAGACAAAACCAGAAAGACTTTTCATGAATTCGGTAACTACCTGACAGCAAGAGGTGAGAAGAATCCAGGCGTTCTCTCATTCGAAGCAATAAAAAGAGTCCGCCCAGGCGGGACCCACTTCCCGATCCTGCGAAGGATAAATTCGGGGCGTGTATCTCTGTCTAGATGCGGAAACAAGGTCCTTTCAACACCAAACCTGTCCTTTCTGGTTTTCAGCTTGTCACCTCGACGAACATGGATAGCATCAAAATCTCCGAGTTGTGTTCTGATCTGTGAAACCAAGCAGCTAAATGTCTCAAACAGACAACAATCTCAGAAGACATTTGACAGACATTGTAAATAGCTCAAACGAAGAAGCATAATCATTTGCAACGAAGCTAGTTTGCAAGATCTACTAATAGTCACCTTTTCTGCTGCATCTCTCCATTTTGCCGCTGCCATTTTAGGGAGAAATGAATAAGGAAGCATAACAGCACTTCGATTGTATCGATCTTTACACTCCATGAACCTACACAGAAATGATCATCAACACCCAGAGAAGGATCTAGAAAAGCTTAAGTAGTATATGAATCAACTAAACAAAACAATAATCCGTGATTTTTGAACCGACTTCCTGTTCAATGGTTGGTATATAGCCAATTTCACCAGATGGGCCGATCATTTCTAACACAGAGGACAGTGCCAGGAAATAGAGATACTATCATGCAGAACCCCCCTGAAAAGAGTACAAAAGGAAATATAGGCATAACGACAGGAAACCAAAAAAGATTACCATGAAAGGGGACTAGCAGTTCGATTAATGAGCAAACGCTTTGAGTAGCGGCTATCATCTCTTAGCTCACGCCGGCTAACTCCTTGGACATACGCAATCCCTCGTTCTCCTAACTTCATACTCGTCGATAGCACGATATGCCACGTCCTTGAGTCGTCCAATATCACGGGTATCTTCTCAGATATGAGATCAATATCATACAAAGACTCCATTGCACAAGAGCTTCCTTCCCAACTAGACAACGCAATGGAGAGGATCTTGTGTGAAAAAACATAATTCAACATTCCCAAGGTATTGCAAAAACCAAAGAAGTCAGGGATATCCATAGCTATAGATAAAATATAAACTCAACGTAACCGGCAGGGAAATGCTCGAGGGCACTCACCCATCTTCAGTAGTTTCATTAGCAGATCGATGGAGTATCCCTTTCTTATTGTGCATCGGGTTAATGCACATCCGAGAAGGCATCACAAAGGTCCTGCAATGTGAAAAAAGATCGTAAAAACATACTAGAAAACCAAATTCAAGTTCTTTCCTACACCTGACAGAGGCTAACAGCAATTTTAGATCCCCTGAACTGTTGTATATCATTATACAATGTTGTAGGAAATAAGACATAGCATCCAGTTAGTACATTACATAAGCTAACAACAGAACCAAAGACACTGTTATCACTCATGAAGCTTCAGCATTTTCGAACTACCATTTCATCCAAGAGGAGCATTCAATTCAGCAGGCTGAAACTTGCTCAGATACCTAAGAAATTAGTGTAATCGCAAAAAAAAAAAAAAAAAAAAAAAATCACCAGCTTCTCCCCTTTCTAATCCAAATAAAAATGGAGCTGAATTGCAAGCAAGAATTTACCAACTTCTCTAATGGAGACCTGAGGAAAATGCATATGAGCAAATCACCTGTTGAGAAACATGGCTTCCTCGAGGGCACACCTGAGGCTGGATTCCTGATGACCCAAACCCGCACACGTATCGCAGTACTTACCAGGACAATCAACTCGGTTTCCCCAATACAAGTACTTCTCCGACAAAGTATGTTGTCTCTTGCCACGAGGAGATCTCAAGAAATAATCAAACAGGGTTTTCTGATACGGCAAACCCAATCCGCCGGTGGAGATCACGGAAGACAAAAGGAGGAGCAAAGCGAAGAAAACTATACATAGAAGAACAAGACGTTGAGAGCCCGGAGCCGGTTTCGGCCTTAGGGCTTTGCTTATCGTCGCCATTGAAGATGCATAGGGAGCTCAGGAATCGTGAAGAAGATAAAGCAGAAGGTAGCGAGCGAGAGAGGAAAACCGAAAAAACAACAGATGGAGATCGATCGGATCTCAGGGGAGGGAGAGGAGTGTGGTCACGTGACATCACCGGCAAGTCACGTGACATGAGCTTACTCTTAAAAAAGAATTGAGTGCACCACACGTAAAGCTTTTCTTTGATATTTTACTTAAAATATTTATCCAATGCATACACACTGACACACCCTTGTCGTGTTTCTTGATATTCTCCGTCAATTTCTCACCTTTTTCAAGGGATCTGAAAACACACTCCCAGTATAGTTGTACATACATACACATATACATACATACATACATACATACACACAACCATAGAATATCACCATCATCACTAGACAGTGACACCATTCATATCGGAACATGTCTGCTTCTCTCTCCCTGTACAAAAAAAAAAAACCTCTTGAAACCACAAAAAATCCACCATTTCTCCCCCAACCTTCAAACTCAAATCATACAACCCAGACAGACAATCATACTAAACTACAACCTGGGCATTAACGATGTAGAGACCAAGCCAGATCGTTGCGATGTGATTGATAAGTTTATCTCCTGGTTTCCTTATGATGGGGATCATAATAAATTAGGGTTCTTGCCCTTTGCAAACAGAGAAAAGTTCTTTCATGCTCAGTCGCGTCTCTGAAACTGGATGGAGCTCTTAAGCTTTCTGAAATGTCCGAGAGGAGACACCGTGTAGGAGTCTGACGAAACCCAAGAAACTGAGCTTGCCGTCCGAATGTCTGATCCAGTCCTGGAGAACAATGTGAACTGGAACCGATGGCCCGAGCCCGAGTTCCTGCCACAACGAATTCGCCAAGTGTCAGAAACCCGTTTTCAGACACGAAAAACTGATATGCATACCATAACCAAGATTCCATCTTCACAAGATACCGATAACCAAGAATATAAAATCACTGCTTTATTGTAGCAGTTTGATTCATCATTCACAAGATACTTATCATCTGTGTAAATTACACGTTATAGTTCCGCAGGGGTAAAACCGTAAATCCACGGGAGAGACGGGGGCATACCGGAGCAAGTTCCTCGATCATAATAGGCCTGTTGCCGTCCTTCTCAAACAGCTCATAAGCCCTCCGTGCGTGTTCTTCCCATGTTTCCATTGCTTCCAGCTGATACACACTCAAGGCCGAAGCACAAAACTCTTCAAAGTCTAATTTCTTGTACTGAAGGCTACTAATCTGCGTCCAGACAAAAAGAATAGCATTACACCAATCACCAAACCCTAAATGACATGGATAGTTCATATACCATCAGATATGTCATAACCATTTTACCATGTTTACATAATCCAAGACTCTTGAATCCTTCATAGCCTCTGTTGAGCTCTTCAAGATCGCCTGAAATTCTTACAGTGTTAAGAATCATGGCGGAATCCTGCTAAAAAAAGGGAACAGATTGAAACAAGGCAGAGGACTTACGGTTTTGTAATTCTGCATTGAGATATATCCATTTTTGCTCGGTCCCAATAACGTAAATTGCTCCCGCAGATAAGCCAATTGTGAAACAGTTAGTGTTTTCGCCAGAGCCTTTGGAAACATGACAGAATCATTACAACCATTTTCAGCGATAGCATCCGAGTAAACATAATATACGTTAGCTGCTGAGAAACCCGACCCACCTGCAAAGCCGATTTCCTTAAAGAAGACGACATTATGTACACTCTGACGAGCTTATATATGATCATATCAGATGGTATCTTCACTTCATGAAAACCCATCAGCCATGGATGACCTAATCATAAGAACAATCATTCGACATATACGTCTAAATGGAGCAAATATAACTAAAAAGAAAGTTTCCTCACTTGGTTATAGAGAGACTTACTCAAAGCCTGGGCAGCAGTTAGTCTTTTACGGTAATCTTTGTGTAACAAACGTTTCACGAAATCTGTAGCATGAGGAGATAGTGACGGCCAAGGAGCTTCTACGAAATCGGGTTCCGCTTTAAGGACAGCACGGAAGATTCCGGATTCAGAGCGGGCCCAGAAGGGTCGGCTGCCGCAGAGAAGGATATAAGCTATCACTCCGATACTCCACATGTCTGCCTCAGTCCCGTAAGTCCGGTGTAGGACCTCCGGGGCTACATAATAAGCACTCCCTACAATGTCCTTCAACCTCTCATCTGCAGAAAATGGAAAAACCCGTCAAATTTTCCGTTTAACCTTGAGATGGAATACTACAGAGGAGAAACCACGTGTTATTAACATCTCTGACCTGGCTTCACATAGTCGGATAGTCCGAAATCAATGGCCTTCAAAGGAGAATTTTCATCCTTTGTAGTGAACAGAAAATTCTGTAAAGAAAGAGGAAAAAAAAAAGAGATCATAAAAGAATCTGCTATGGAAATGAAAAAACATCGCGAAAAATTGATGTAGAATCAGTAACTACCTCAGGCTTAAGGTCACGGTGGACGACACCTTGGAGATGAAAGTAGGAAACTACATTCAGAATCTGAACCATAACTCTTTTAGCATCTTCTTCCGAGTATTTTCCACCTCTAATTGCAACGAAGACAAAAACAGTCAACATAAAACACAGACATCGAACAGAAGATGAGTTGATAAGCTGAAGCAACAGTACCTTTGAAGTATCCTGTCCAAGAGTTCACCACCTTTGCATAACCTGACACGAGGGCAGATGTCAGAATCCAGAAGTAGAATGCAAGTTCATATAAGCTCTATTTTCCCGAGCCTAAAACTGGAAGGTGATGATGATAAGCTCGGGAAATCTGCGAGGTAGGGTATACGTACTCCATGACAACGTAGACGTTTTCGTCATCCTCATGCGCGTCATAGAACTGGACTAGATTCTTGTGACCAGTCAAAGCCCGCAAGATCTTCACTTCTCGTCGAACGTCCTCTATTGCAATTGCCGTGGTCATCTGCCAACGATATCATCCATAACGTTTAACTAATACAAACCACCGTTTAAGATACTCAGACAAGAAACTAACGGACAAAGGACTGTCTGAGGAACTCTGTTTCATCTATGTTCACACCAATTGTACAACAGCATCATCACCAGCCTATTCTCTCAGAGTTGTAAATTTTAGTGAATTATGTAATAACAGAGCATCAAAACACGTTCTGGCAACTACTAGAGCAGATAAATGAAGCACAACCAGAATGTCTGATCGTCCATATGTTGGACAACAGTTTGCGCAAAACATCCAAAGAAAATACAAAAAATCAGAAACAGCTGGACTAAGACCAGAAATGAGCATTGATCATAAAACAAGAGATAAAGAACGAACCTTTGATTTGGGAATCACTTTGACGGCCACATCTTGGCCTTTCAAGCTTCCCTTTTTCGCAGTCGCGGAGCAAGTGTACCCAAAATGGCCGCGACCCAACTCGTCGTTGATCTCGTAGTGCGAACCGAACTGCTTCGAGAAGCCGAAATTCTTGTCCAGACCGATCTCCTCGCACTCGCTCCCTTCAGGGATCGAGGCCTCGTTGGGCCTGATGGAGCCGTGCCGACGCGCCAACAGGGCGCGTATGTGCTTCGCCGGCGACGGAGGAGGGAAGGGACGCTTGAAGATGCGGAAAGGGGTGGAGCTCACACTCGAGGATACCGCCGGTGAGGTCTTGAAGAGGCTCGGTAAGGGGCTTGGGCTGTAGAACGGAAAGCGGGAGGATTTCGGCGGTGCCTCCTCAGCCTCGCCGGAGATGGCGAGTGCGAGACTCTTTGATTGGTGCTCGATGGGTTTTGCGTGGCAGAGACCCATGAGAGGAGATGAATCGAGAATTCAATGCCGAAACCAACAGGGAGACGAATCCAGATGAACACCACACAAAAATATGATCGGAGAATCAGTCAGATACTGAGGAGGGAAAAACCCAGGTTCTTCTCCAGAAACCCAGAAAGGAACACGCGGTAAATTTTCCCGGGAAAGAAACAAAAATTTTCCCAGGAAACAGAACCCAATACCCAAAACACCACAAATCAGGAAAGGAAAGGCAATTCGACTTTACAGCACATGGAAATGCAAGATCAGAAGAATACAAGAAGAAAACACACCCCAAATCGGGCAGATTGCAAGAGAAGATGTTTCTGGGACAAAGGAGGAGAGAAGAGGACGAGGAAGACGAAGAAAGGAAACGAATTTCACTCCAACAAGAAGTAAAGCAGAGACACTAGAGGAAGTAAAGCAAAAGCAAAGCGTCTACGAATAAAGGTAGAGAGAGAGAGGAAGAAGAAGAAGCTTGTAAAAAGAAAAGATGATCAGCTCAGTAGCACCAAGAAAAAAGAAAAAAGGAGAATCAAAAGTAAGAAATCTGACATTTTTTTAATTATTTGTTTCTTTTTTATTTTAACAACGTATATTTCATTCCTTTATCTCTCTCTTTTTGTTAATGGGATTAAGATGTTGTTTGGTTGCTAAGAAAGAGGGAGAAAGTGTCTTTCTTTTTCTTGCTTCATCATAATAATAATGGAAGTGGGGTTTTGTGGTTTTCAGTCTTTCCCATATTGCTGCTCTTCCATATAAAATATCATTTGCATTTCCACCTTATTTTTTTAATTTAATCAAATAAAAATCAATCAGCCTTTTTTTATATGGTTGGTCTGACCCATGTCATGAATGTGTATATTATATGATAAAAATGAAAGAAATATGAAACTGGTGTGTTGAAGTTGTTCGTAGATATTGAAATTTGCTTTATGTGGTTTTCCAACTTTGACCAACTTTCTGGGCATTTTGTGGGCCGTGACAACATATGCACGTATTTGCATGAAGACCCTAAAACGTATAGGATTTAATACGTATACGTATGTATAAGCATTTAATTTTTTTAATAAGTGTATATATATAGTTTAATTGAACTAAATCATATCTAACTGTATATGAACTCAATTAGAAAATTTTAAAAAAACTGAATAAAAGTTTAAAATAATACTTTTAACTGAAAGACAAATACAAAATAAAATTGACTATAAAATCTAATATAAAAATCGAGCGCGTATAAATTTAAATAAATAAATAAAAATAGATAAACGAAATCCAAACTCGAAATATGTGAATGGCATCGGTAATGTTATAAAGAAATACCGAGAAATGAAAGGTTTAAGAAATGAAAGGTTAGTCGATGACAAAATCTAGACAGTATAATCATATAAATAAATAAATAAATAAATCATGTTGGTATGGAATTATCCATGATTGCATGTAATGACGCACCACTAATTTTCTTGACCGTGAAGGAATAAATACTCTAAGCCTAAAGAATAATGCAGCAGTTGAATGTCATATGATTGGATGAAAATCTTTTTTTCCCCAACTTTGTTTCCTTGTACATACATACATACATACACACACACATATATATATATATATATAATGACGTTCTTATTCAAATGTTATTAATCACAATAAGTTAATAACCATCGCGTCTATGACATTTTTATGAATCTGTTATTTTTGTATTTGATTTTATCGATTTTATAAAAATTATATATATCTAATTTCTATTTTGATTTTTTTATTAAACAATATTATATATTTAATTAATTTAATTTTAAAAACGTACTATATTTGCATTTACATTTATATACAATTCAATTGGAATATGATCATACATTATTTTTTATTAGGTTTGATTCAATTTTATATACTAGAATCATCAATGATTATATATAATTTTCGATAAATGACATAGAAAATCATTCCCACCAAAAAGGAAGATTGGGTAAATATAAAACCCTAAACCCTGGTCCTTTCAATTACATGATTATTTTTTTTTACCATTTCCTCTTTTTCTCCAATTTATAAAAACATGATGATAAAGACATGCGTACTGTCGATACATATATATATATATAGAGAGAGAGAGAGATCAGTAGTCGTAACTGTATAATAGAGTTTTCTCTCTCTTAGTGTCCCATGCATGTTCATGCCACGTCCACTTTTTCTTTGATAATTATTTACCTAATATTCGCACACACTGTCACGCACACATATCTCTATATACATGTAACGTTTATGGACTCACACACACATGTGTATATATGTATGATATATGAGAGATGAGATATGATATAAATATTTGATAAGACACAAATATATTTAGATGACTTGTTTTCAAAATTAGAGTAACGTATATGCTGATATACATATATTATTGTAAATAATATTTCAAAATCAAAATCTATATTTTCCTCCGATCACATATTCATTTTTCTATTTCAACATATATACATGTAATTTATATATTCTCAGACATATATATATATGGTTTGAGACTTTGAGTAGTCATTTTCGACTAGAGATGTCAAAATGGATCGGATTATACGGATCGACTCAATCCGATCCACTTATAAACCCAAATGGCTAATTTTTTAAAACGGGTTAAATGAGTTTAAGCCCATTAAATTTATGAGTTAAATGGTTAACCCATTAAACTCATTATATATTTAGTTAAAATTAAACTCATTTTATAACTAATTAAAATTGTTATATTTAGATATATAAAAATTAATATATATAGATATTTATATACATACATATATATATATATGAATTAAATCGAAATATTTGGTATCGTTTTCGAATCAAATTGTACCGAAAAATTCGGTTTTGTTTTCGAATCGAATCGTATCGAAAAACTCAGTACTCTTCTGAATCGAATCGTACCGAAAAACTCGGTGTCCTTTCCGAATCGAATCGTGATGGAAAATTCGAATCGTATAAAAAACTCAGTACCGTTCCGAATCGAAACGTACCCAAAAACTCGGTGTCGTTTTCGCATCGAATCGTGCCGAAAAACTCGGTGTCGTTTTTCGATACCGTTCCGAATCGAATCGTATCAAAAATCTATATCATACCGGAAAACTCGACACCGTTTCTGAATCGAATTGTATTGAAAAAATCGTTGTCGTTTTCGAACCGGACCATTCAAAAAATCTAAACGACAATATTTTTAAAACATCGAATCGAATTTAAAAAATCAAAAAATCTGATTTTTTTTAAAGAAATGTATAATTTTTTTTATAAACTATCGAATATAATATAATATCCGATTTTATATATATTTTTATTGAATCGATAAATCGAATCCATTGAATAGTTATACATCATATGTATAAGTAATTTGTGAATATATAAATGGATTTATATGGTTTATACAGGTTTAATGGGTCGATCCAACTCAACCCACTATTATTAACGGGTCGATCCAACCCAACCCGTTTATCCTTCAAATTCAAATGGGTTGGGCCAACCCAATTGACATCCGTATTTTCGACATTCCGGAATGGCTGTTATGGAACCTAAATTACTCTTATATTTTGTACACTCTATACAAATTTTTATTCCAATGAAAATGATGTGGTCTAAAAAAAAAGGTTGTGATGTTCAATATTTTTTTTTGGTAAGGTTGATGTTCAAAATTTATTAGTGTGCGTGTACATAAAAGAACTTTATACATTCAATAATTTTCTTTTATGTTGGAATGAAACGTTACATCTCGTTTTTAAAAAGTATCTATGCACAGAGATGTAAACCATATATTATATATGTAATATGTATAGTATGCAAAATTGGAAATATGAAAATATAATAGATAATTATTTTTATTACCCCATTTTTAAGTTTTGCTTTGTGGTTGGCGATAGGCCCGGTCCACTATGACATTGGGCTTAAATCCGAACCGAACCGGGTCCGGTTCAAATCAATTGGGTCGGCTTTGCATATGCGGGGCTTGCAATAAAGGCCCCTATTTTGTCTCCTCGATTTTGAACTGATTCGCATCTTCACTGTCAATATGCGATTCGTTTTTACAGTTGAACTCATTATTTTTCTAAAAATTGAGGTCTACCGACCATACATGTATATACGTATTTGTATTTTTTTTTTCTGGGTTTGAAAATTTGAAATAAAAAAAATACTTGATGATATGTAACACCACCCATCGAGCTGTCATTTTGCTGTAATAATATAAGTCTTTTTATTTTATAAGAAAACCATTTATATATCTATCATTCCGGGGCTCACAATCTTTGCTTCACTATAAGAATAGTCTCGGCAAAAAAAAAAAAAAAAAAAAAAAAAACTTTGTTAGTTTCACAATTACTTGGTTGACAAGTTGACATCTGTTCCTTTACTGGGATTTTATTATATATATATATATATATATATATATATTTTTTTTTTTTCTGCATCCATTTCGATTCAGATTTTTAGTGAATTTTTTTTTTGTTAAAGATTTTTAGTGAATTTTTGTTATTCTTCAACCATCTCCGCTGCTGCAGACGCTGTCGGGACCAGGTAGCATCCCTTTCTCTCGTCTCTGTCCCTTTGTTCATTCCTTTGGTTCGATGGGGCGATTTTGTTTCGGCTGTGGTATTCGTGTCCGATCTGATGGCATTTTCTCTTGTCCTGAGGTGGAGACACTGATGATTGCGAGATCTGTTCGAATTCGGGTTCATTATCCGGGTCGATTTCTCCTTCTAGGTTAACACTCCCGAGCGTCTTAATCTCAATGAGCGAGTAATTTTGTGTTTCCGGTTTTGGGCTTTGATGAATTTCGAACAAGGGCAAGTTCGATCTCTGAATTCAGAATTGACCCTCTGGGTTTAGGGTTTTGGTTCGGGCGATGAACTGTCCGTGACTTGCTCTAGAAATTCCAACTCTACAAAATTGTCGATCTTGGGTGTCGTTTAGATTCTGAAATGTTCCTGAGCCGATCTTGCAAGCTGTCACCCATAATTTTTAACATATATTTATTATGATATTCGGACATGGAATTGTTAATGCTGTTTCTTTGCAGTATCCTTCTTAGTTCTTGCATGTACAGCTCACTAAGAGCCAAGTTGTCATTTTGGCTACTGTCTGAAACTCTGAGTGATTATCGCTGTCTATCTGGTTGACTAAATGTACTGTATACATCGGCGTGAAGTGCACAGAAAGGGAGTAACTTGGTAAAACTTTTGTCGTAAAATACGGGAACTTGAAAATTTGGAGATGCTCATATTCTCTCCGCATCTGTTTGGTGTTCTCAGTTCGAATCCCAAAATTTTTGTTAGGTGTTCATGGATTGCCAGAGTCATGGATATTTTCTCCTGTCTGAGGTTTTAGCATGAGATTTTTTTTGCTTGCGTGCACTGATTCCCGTCGAATCCATGCTGCTTTATGTTACTGTTTCCTGCTTCTGCTTCTACAACTCCTCGACTTTCCACGAGTTAATGTTTCCTTCTTTCTTTCAGGTGAGTTTCTTACATGTTTTTCACTTCTTAAGATCGGTTTATGGATGAGTGCTCTTGGAGTATGCGGGGTTTTCAGTTGCATTTGTAGTTTGTTGATAAAGATTCTCCTGCTTGTCTGGGGCTCTGAGTTATGGTATGGCATTGCCCGGTAACCTCCATCATCAAGAATCTCCTCTCGAGTTGTTGATATTGGATGAAGACTGCAGCACAGTAGTCAGGAGATGGGAAGATCTGGACAGCGACATCTTAGTGAGGATTTTCCAGAGATTTAGCATATTTGAGTTGACATCGGGATTAGCTCATGTTTGTAGAGGATGGAGAGCGGCTTGTTGTGATCCCATACTGTGGAAAACACTCGATCTTTCGTTTATGAGATCTCATTTCATCAAAATCCCTTTGGAGCCTTAACGCCGCTCTGATGAGACGCTGACTCGGCTCCTTAAACTCTCCATGAACCTTAGCTCGGGAAGCACCACTACCCTCATCTTTCATTTCAACCTGTTTGTGAGTGATGACCAACTTACTTACACCGCCGAAAGGTAATGCCCTTTCTCTCTCTCGTCCCTATCCTTTTCCGCATTTCATGATCTCGGTTATTTGAGTACCTTCCAGATCAACAACCCCTTTCTTGGTTTAAGAAGCAAGTCTGAAACCGAGGTTGCTCCATGCTTGGATTGTGTATTTTCTGAAATGGGTTTGACCACCGTTCAGGGCAAGTAACTCGGATCATGATCTTATGCATTGCAGGAGCCCGGGCCTGAAACGGTTAGTTCTCCCGGCTTGGAACAGAATAAAGAAGACGGGGATATGCAAGGCGATACGCATATGGAAAGATCTGGAGTCGTTAACGATGCCAAGCATCGCAAACCCTCCATACCTAATGGCGGAGATCGCCAAGAACTGCAAGAACTTCACCGAGCTCAAGATCATGGGCCCGTTCGATCCATTGTTTGCGAACACGCTCATCTCCCTCCTGCCGGGGCTGCGGGTTCTCAGCCTCAGGTGCTCTTCCATAAACCGAGACGCCCTCGTGGCGATACTCGACGGGCTACCGGACCTGGAAGTGCTAAACATCTCGCATTCCTACATCGTGGAGCCGGCGAGGGGGACCCGCCAGCAGCAGCAGCAGAGAAGGGTGGTGAGGGAGCTGGACGAGACGATACGCGACAAGGGAAGGAGGCTGAAGAGGATGGTGACGTGTATGGAGGTGGAGACTTGCGTCATGTGCCAGAGGACTGAGAGGGACGAAGGGATCTTGAGATGGTACAAGTACGAGGACGGGCTGTGGATGGCTGACGAAGTGAGTTCACTTCATCTCTGTTAGCTTTTTTTTTGTTTTGTTTTGTTGTTCTTGTGGCTTTCCACTCTCTTTCTGTCTGTGTGTACGTATATACGGCAATAAGAAGAAAACGTATTCCGATGTTCCATGTCTTTATCCTGTCCGAATAATTAAATAGATCGTTGTTTCCATAACAGCATTTAAATATTTTTTTCATTCACGTATATCTTTGCAGTTAGAAACTTTCTCTACTCTGTTTTATTCACTTTTTTTTATGCTCCAAATAAGACGCCTTCGAATATCCAATTATTTAAATTAGGGAAAATCTCAAAAAAAAAACATCCAGCTTATCGATTTTGATAAAAAAAAATGATTTTTTTATTTTATCAAATAAACATTAAATTTTTTAAGTTTGACAAAATAAACACTTAATTCTTCTACGATTGTCAAAATAAACAAAATTACTGATGTGGAGATGCAATCATATCAGATTATTTTACTTAGTTTTTTTTTACAAAAAAATTTATATATTTTTTTGGATCACTAAAAAAAATATTTTTTTTATAATCGCATAAAAATTCATATATTTTTTAGATCACTTAAAAAATTCAGTGGTTTTTAGATTCGTTTAAAAAGTTTAATTTTTATTTGATAAAAAAGAAAATTTGATATTTTTTTGTCAAAATTAAAATTTTCAATATTTTTTTGGGATTTTCTTTTTAAATTATTTCAACTTGATGAAATCAAATTCTCTCGACATTCGGAAAAAAATTCAATCTTCCAATTTTTTTATAGACTCACCTCTCTAAATTCTTGAAATTTTCTTAAAACTAAGGTGTTGAATGGCAAAGGGTTTTGAGAGTTTTTGGATTTTAAAAACTCAAAAAATTATCAATCAAGTTTTTAAAATTTGGTTTTCCTAAAAACCAGGAAAACCACTTTATGGAAAGAATTGAACTAAAAACTAAAAGCTATATTTTTTTAGATTTACAAATCTATAAAAACCAAAAGCCAAAAACCAAAAACTAAATCCAAAAACTCAAAATAAAAACCCCATCCATTCAACACCTAAATCTCTTACTTTATTTAATTCAATTGTCAAATCATTCGAGCTTTGTTTGTCGGTATAATATCTAACTTGTTGTCGTGCCGTTTTATTCCTCTTTGACTCTTGAGATTCAATGATCTAATTATATTCGCCGTTTTTCTTATCCATAATTTCAAATGAAGGCTCAAAACCGAAGTTTTCTGTGGACCTCACCTTCTCTCAAATGGCGACAGGAGCGAGGGAGGGGGAAAAAAAATCCAGAACCAGGCTGCCAATCAACGGATACTGAGATGGCGGTTTCTCCGATTCATCTCCAGGTTCCTTCTGCTTGTTCGCTTCCTCCATCTTCTCCGTTCGGATCACTCGCTCCTTCTCTGCGCGCTTTTCCTGCTGCTTCGTCGATTCGAGTGTCCAGAAACTTGGATTCCTCTGTACGGATTCGCTTCAGTCGTCGGTCCTCGATCGTCAGATACGACGATCACGGCGGAGAAGACGAAGAAGACGGCGGAGATGAGGATTGGAGCTTCGAGGAAGCGGTGGAACTCTTCAACAGGCGGGATTACTACAGATGCCACGACGCGCTCGAGGCTCTGTGGATCCGAGCAGAGGAGCCTCCTCGAACCCTAATTCACGGGATTCTTCAGTGCGCCGTCGGATTCCACCACCTCTTCAATCACGTAATCTCTCTCTCTCTCTCTGTGTATATAGTGCTTCCTTTTGATCTTATAGAGTCTACATATACATATATACATGTCCGTGTTTCCGCAGAACCATAAAGGAGCAATGATGGAACTGGGAGAAGGGATCTGTAAGCTGAGGAAGATGAACTTCAACAACGGACCGTTTCACGATTTCGAGCAAGAAGTGTCCGCCGTTCTGAACTTCGTCTACCAAACGCAGCTCGAACTGGCCGCCTGTAAGTTCGTTCGTTTCCACGAGACTGAAGATGCGATTCAATATCGGTAACTCGATGATTGACGTTGATTAGGTTCAGAAGACATGTGTTTGGCGATGGACCAATCGGACAGGTCGTATCAACTTCTCGGAGGTTATGCAGCCGGACAGAACGTGTATCGGCTAGAGACCGTTGTCGACTTCAACAATGGAATGTCCGAAACAACTTCAATCGTGTTCCGTCCTCCGGGTTCTTCTTCCTCCGCCTCATCTGAGCCTCCTCACGTTAAGCTCCCGACCCTCGATGCCTCGGAGGATCATCTCTCTGCTTTTGCAGGTACCTGGAGCTTTTGAGAATCCAAGACCAGTTCATAGAAATAGCCGTTAGATTTGTATCTGCAGTATATATACACACACACACGCTCAGAGATTTGATTTGCTGATACAAATGTCTGATGCAAACTACAACATGAAAGGGATAACATTCTTGTCGGAACAACCAGTTGACCAAAAACAGTTTTAAAACTCCATGAATGAAATTAGAACAGCAACTAGGAATATTACATAGTATTAGCAGGTTTCTCCGCACATCACTTGGCCATCATAACCTTGACGAACTCCTCGTAGTTTATCTGGCCATCACCGTCGACATCGGCCTCCCTAATCATCTCGTCGACTTCTTCATCGGTGAGTTTCTCGCCGAGGTTTGTCATGACATGGCGGAGCTCAGCTGCTGAGATGAAACCGTTCTGGTCTTTGTCAAAGACCCGGAAAGCCTCCTTGAGTTCTTCCTCGGAATCGGTGTCCTTCATCTTCCTGGCCATGAGGTTCAAGAACTCGGGGAAGTCGATGGTTCCGTTTCCGTCGGCGTCCACCTCATTGATCATGTCCTGGAGCTCTGCCTCCGTTGGGTTCTGCCCAAGGGAACGCATCACAGTCCCAAGCTCCTTTGTGGTAATGCAACCTGCAAAATGTCAACCATTGTTGTTGTAAACTCAGCATTATGTTTTCACTTGTTTAAGACCGACAAATTGGGGATTCACAATTGGATCACCTCCGAAAACAATGGAATCAAAGCAAATAGGGAAAGTTTGGAAAGATTTGAATCAAAGTAGAAAAAAGAAACAAACAGAGTATTGAATAGATGAAATCTCCACAAAAAAATCTATTCACTGATACCATATTGAATTCTCTCTAGAATTCAACGACGGAGGAAAGAATTTGGAAAGATTTTTTTTATTGGATTAATATGAAAACGATGTATACTAACACTAAGCCAAATTACTCCTAATACGCCAACACATACTCTAATAACATCCGGCATACTACACAGACAAACGTCCTTGCAAAAACTCAAGTCCTGATGTACGCAGAACTCAAACAGGACGTAAGTGGAAACCATAGTTACCCAATTAGCGATACTGCAAATCCTCCTCACTGTCGGTTTTGTACAGCATTTGGCAGAACAATAAACAATATACGACTTAGATATAACTAAGCCTCGTCCAAAACTCTCAAGGGATGGCAATCTGATCAGGCCGTGACCAAGGGAAATCTAGCACTAGTATCATCCGATGGAATCTTGCGGAAACATCAACAACCGTTCATTAAAACGAAGAGAAATCAAAACGGGAATAGCAGACGTCTGGAAGATTAAATGGATAAACCACCGTTTTTTTTTTCTTTCAAATTCGATCGACTATATCATCCGAACTCAAATCCTAAAACACGATATGGTCCGGCGTTCAGATGCCGAAACATCACCTCAAAAAAAGAATCCGGAGCTAGAAACAATGAAATACAGACCCGTATCCATCGATATGAACACAGATCAAAGGCCAGCGTATCGTACGAATACGAAACCGAGATCTAAGACAAACGGTGTACCTATCATCACTCGTATAGATAAAAAAAACATCTAAGAGACCAGAATCTCCGAGGTAGCGTGCAGAGGAGGGATGAACATACCGTCTCCATCCTTGTCGAATAAGCTGAAGGCTTCCTTGAACTCGGAGATCTGGTCATCGGTGAGCTGATCCGCCATTGCTTTCTCTTACTTCTTTTTCGAAAACCTACAGCGTTCGAATTTTCTCAAATCGAGAAACGAGAGAGAGGAAAAAATAAGAGCGAGATCGAGAGAGAAGTTCTTCTCGCCCAAGAGCTTCGCGTTTTTTGCCCCGAAGTCGGTCTGGAGGCGTTTTATCAACGCGATTTGAATGCACATTCTCCTTTTTGCCCTCGTGTACTCCCCTTAATTCACATTCATGCCATCAAGCTTTTTAAAAAAAAAAGTTGACAGGAAATGGATCACACGTTCACGCGGTCTCTACGCGGAACGTTGACTGCCACGTCAGCTTTCTCACTGGGTCTTTTCCGATTCTCCCTCAACCCATTTCTATTAACATTACCTATTTTCGTAATATAAAAATAAAAACAAATTGACTTTTCCTTTTTTAATCCACTTGATAGGAAAATATTCATATTGTTAGATTCAATCTTACCCCATATTGAAATATGTAATTGGTATATATACAAGGTAAGTCCATAGATTTGAGATGTTTAAAAAAATAAATGTTCTACATCCATCACGGTTAATTACAAAAAATAGGTGGTTAAATTTAACTTTGAAAAAATTAATGATAAATAGAATTATTACAGGTTTTTGTTCATGTTCTTGTAAATTTACGCTTTGAATCTTGGACACGTCGTGAGAAATTTCAAAGTCAACGAGAAGAAATATAGCAATTACAACCTAAAAACCCGACAAAAAAAAAAGTCGCATAATTTAATTCATCATGAAAAGACCAATCGTTTCCGGCAGGCGTCAAACGGGAGTGAGGCGCTGCCACGGCGGCGGTGGCGGCCTCCTCCGCCGTTCTATCCAGAACGATTCTCCAATGTACACTTTTTAGGGTTTTGAGATCTGGGTACGAGTCCAGTACCTTCCCCAGCAAGCTATCAAGCAAAGCTGTTCCACACGGTGATTCCGGTCCGAATTCCAAATCGGGTACGGACAGAGCTAGGTTTCGGGTTTGGCCATGATTGAGCCTCGGAAAATGGCGAAGACAAGGATCGAGATTGAAGCGTTTCATGAGCTTTTGAGGTATATAGTAAGATAGAGGCAGACAACCGTAAATACGGGTGGCTGCAGTTTACATCTCTTAAAACCAGCTCTTGAGCTCTTACTTCAACTACAAGCCCAGCCAGTGCAGCAGAAAGCACGTCCCAGTCTCCTGTTTGTCCTATAACCGTAGAGAATGCAGTTGCAGAGTAGAAACCCACCAAGAGGAAGAACACTTTCATGGGAAGATCCTTCTTTGTCTCCTGAATTTTCACCGTTAGGTGGCGGCCTCCTCCGCCGCAATAAACCGCCGGAGCCGGGGAGGAGAAGTCGCCGGAGAGTTCACGAACAGTCTCGTTGATGAGATCACGACAGATGTGGTCCTGAAGAGCCAAGCCGATCCTCCCCACTTCGCGTCTCTGTCCCCACGCCACGTCATCGCAGACCTGGATGACGCTATCCACCATGCTCGTCCTCGGCTTCCGTACGACAGGTCCGCTTGTCTTGGGCATGACGATGTTGGGTTTGACTAAACCGACATTGAAATCGGTTTTGATCAGATGTATGCTGCTGCTGTTGTCGGTTTTGTCTTCTTTGGTCGTGTCCTTTTCTGGTTCTCCCTGCTGGCTTAAGACATCTCCTGCGTCATTGTGGTCGAACCGAACCGGGTTGGATTATAATTTAGATGAAATATTAATTCTTTAATCAATATGTATTATATATAATACTAGCATTTTGATTTTTTTTTTTTTGGGTTTCATGTTTGACAAGTATATATATATATATATATATATGTGTGCATGTAGTACATGATGAAAGAGTATATATGTGTGTGTGTATATATATATAATATGTGTAGTTAGGAGTAAGTGTAAAGATATTTGGTGTAATTGGATGAGACAACGGAAGACAAAGAAGGCCTCGAAACCAAAAGCTGTTAAAAATACTCCCAACATGCTTTTTTTTTTTATGCCTAAACCACTTTCACATCCTCTACTCAAAAGGAATTTTGATCTTATTTAAGATTAACTGCATCCCTAATCCACTAAAACATATATGGGTTCCACCGTTAGTTTGACCTCCTTTGACTTGGTGATATACATATATATATATATATATATATATGTATATGTAGTTTTAGAAATTAGAATATAACATTCGGAATGTTAAGTTAATACTTTTTTTGGTAATCAGATATCATGTTCCCGAAACCCAAATTAATCCCGAAATCGGGAGCAAACTATATAATTAGAATTATATTCTTCTTTCTAATATGAGGCTCGAATTCGGGTATCACACATTGTGTTCCCATTTTATCTGCTGAGTTACCCAAAAAATTAGGTGAAGTTAATACTTATGTGGTAAAGCTCAATGATGAGGGAAGAAGAAGGCCAAAGAGACGTAAAAAGGTGAAGTATGTTGTTGTCTTCCACTATGGCAATGCCCCTCCCTCCCACTCTCACGCTCCTACGCTCTTTACTTGTTAGATTCGGATCAAAAAACACTAATCTAATCATGAAATCTCAATCAGCTGTTTTTTTTTGTCAGTGTTCAGTGATTCTGTCGGATAGTGATGGAAGGAGGAGATGAAACATTGTTTGTTTTCTGAAAATGTTAAGAGAAACTCACCGGCGTCGGAGGGTTTGAAACGACGAGGCTCCGTCGGTGGAGGGAGTTTCTGGCTGTGGAGGAAAGTGGTTTTTATAGCGTCTATGGTTCTCCTGAGCTCCTCCAGGTCACGATCGCACTTCTCCAACGCCCCCACCAGATTCATCCTCTCCGCCTCTCCCTCTCCCCGTCTCTCCGGCGGCGCCTGGCTCGCTTTCTCCGCCGGTGCAGCGCAAACCACCGTCCTCTGTTCTCGCTTCTTAGATCCTGCGACACAAGGAAAATCGTCTGATATATGAGCAAACGGAGAGAGAGAGAGAGAGAGAGAAGAGGGGAGAGAGAGAGAGAGACCGAAGGTGAGGGATTTCCGGGGGTTGCGGAAGAGGAGGTGGAAGAAACTAGGGAGGCAACCGACGTCGGAGACGGCCGCGGACTTGGAGGTTCTCCGGCGAGGATGAGGGTTTTCGCGCCATGAGGAGGAAGGAGAAAGCAAGTTCACTCCTTTCTTAGTGCTATTAGCACCCTTCATATCTGCACTCCCTCACTCTTCCTTCTCTCTCTCAAAACACAAACGTAATTCGCATCACACCACTCTCTCTCTCTCTCTCTCTCTCCCAACGGTAAGATAAATTCCAACTTTTTTTTTATCGGGTGGGTAGAGTGATTGAGGGAATTGCTTTTTCTTTTGGTTTACGTTATTTTTTGTTTTTTAACTTTAGGCTTCTGGTCCAAAGGGCACATGCCATAAAGGAAAATTTAACCAAAGCTCGCCATCATTCCTTACCAGACATTATCATTTCTTTTCTCTTTCTTCCATTCCTCCTTTTTTTTACAAGCTTGAACGTTAGATTTGGTTTACAGACTTAGCCCCAGATTTAGTTCTTGTAAACAACCGCAGTTAAATTAGTAACAACAACCATTTAAAATGGTGACAATAAAAGGGAATGGCATTCATTATAACCCCCCCCCTCTCTCTCTCTCTCTCGTCTGCTTTCACTTTTACTTGTCTTTCTAAAGACAAAAGAGCACTACTCCCCTTAAGGGCATATTTCTGATTTCTTGTCATGTCAGGACTCCAGACAAGGAGTTCTCAAAGCATTTGTCTCTTTTCTTTTTCCTAATAGAAGATTATTTGGTCGTAATGTGTGTTTAAACATGCTAACCTATGCTCTAATATACCCTTTGCTGCTTCTTCTTCTTCTTTTCTTTCTTTGCCCACCACAATAAGCTTGAATTCATTGTTCATATGGCAGGAGACCCGTCTACACTAACTCGATCAAAGCCAAACCCGAATCATATTTTCAGTGACCCCGGAAAAACCTATTTATATACACAAGAGTTGACTAGTTGAGTCCCTCCATACTCGAAAAACGAAACAAGCAGAGGCTCTTTCGAGGAAGAAGAAGATACCAATGTAACCACGGCCAATTCACTCCACGGAACTAACCTGGCTCTTTTTATGTCTGCAGATCTTTCCAGACATTGAAGTCTGTAGTTGAGCTGTTGTATTGCATATCACTGTCTTGGCAACCGATAATGAAAGTGCTACGCAAAGGGTCGACGTTGATCAGAGCGTGGGCAGTTCCACTCGGACTAGCTGCAACAGCTACTTCGTCCTCACCGATTATCACTTCTCCAAAGCCTTTATCCACCTTATGATTCTCCAGCTGCAATTCATTTGCGCGCGCGCACACACACACATATATATATGAAGAATTATCAGGTTGACAGAGGTTAATCTATTCGGAACATGGTTAGGGTTAAAATCATGCCGGGCATAGCCAGTTCAAGCAGAGAAAGATGTTGAATTCATGACGAGGTTAATTTATTCGGAACATGAGAGGCTCAAAGAGGAAGACCCCTTAAATATGTACTGCAGTAATGTGAAGTTAAGGGGTAGACAGGCTACTAGCACTGATCTCGTCTCGTCTTCTACAATTTGAATGAGAAAGATGTCATGCCAAGCATAGCCAGTTTCAATTCCCCGAATATCTAGAGGAGCTAATCTGTTTATGTCTATCTAGCACAGTAATATCGACAAGCAGTTGACTAGTAGCCAGATAGCCGTTGCTTTTCATTTTGGTCATAAGTCCTATGTATACAGAGAGGTGATAGTTCAGACCAGAAGTTTCGATAATCCTTGGGATATGGCAAACAGTGCAGAGGCCATGATAGGGACGAGAGATTTACCCTGAATTTTGTCTTAGCTCCCCAGATGACAAAAGTCTCGTTACAGGTATAGTGTCTATGGTTTCCCCTCATTTCACCAGGCCGGATCTCACCGACATGAATAGAAGCACACGAGCCAGCTCCTCCTGCAGACAAGCAGACAACGAAACTCAGCCCCCCTGTAAGAGAAATATGGATTCCATCCAGCGTTTGATAACAAGGATTGGCAGCTAGGGACAATAGCTCATGGAACACACAACTATCCTTAGAGATAGGGAAGAACCCTCATATGATTACCCTTCGAAAATGTGGCTGATAACAAGGACTGGCAGCTGGGAAATTACAGAATTCGTGGTTGATTTCCTTTTTATTATGATTACCCTTCGAAAATGTCGCAATCAGGACTGGGAATAACCACAATATCGATCAAACGTATGCCAATTTCCCTAAGTTTTGTGGCAACTACATGATTACAAGCTGAAATTTCCTCACTTTAATCTCCTACAAGAACATGAACAATAGCCCGAGAGAGAGAGAGAGAGAGAGAGAGAGAGAGACAAACCCTTGATCCCAGAGTTACGAGCAAGGGAAACGGGATTAAGCAACCAGCCCCGATCGTCTTTTCGAATGGGGGAGGTCGACGAAGACGCAAACCGGACCAGATTGGCCTTGTTGTCTTCGTCGCCGGCGATTCCGCCGCCGTTGGAGTTACTTTGCACGGTCGATTTCCGATGGGAAGAAGGAGACGCGTAATGCGAGGAGTGCTGCAACCTGAGAGAGATCCAGGTGAGCAACACGAACAAGGTGAGGAGAAGAGGAAACGCTTGAGGCTTCTTCAATAGATGAATCAGAGATGACAGGCTCTGGTTCTCGATCAGACCTCTTCTAGGGTTCGCCATGTTCGGAATCCGTCTTATCCTCTTCAAGACATTCTCTTTTGTCTCGCTCTATTCTTCAGTTTGTCTTTTGCTCTGCGTTATGTACGTTTCCTGCGTTGTTCCATTTATTTTCCATTCCTTTTGAACCAACGCATAGAAAGTTAATTTGTTGATTAATGCCGAAACATTGGCTAATTAATCAATGATTATGTCATAAGCAGAGATCAATGTGGGTTCAGCAGAGAGACGGATATACACATTCCACATTTAGT
>NW_010970652.1:315081-370210 GCF_000463585.1 Tarenaya hassleriana | reverse complement strand
CAGCAGAGAGAGGGATATACACATTCCACATTTAGTGATATCAAATGAGCGGCTCAGCCCGAACCCACATTCAACCTAGGAGTTTTTCGGACTTGGGTCGGTCCGAATTTTTCGAATCTATAGAACAAGTCCGAAGTCCGACACTACGGAACTCGGTGGACTTCGAACCAAAATTGACACCCTAGCAATATTCTATTTCTATATCACTATATCTAATCACTGAGACTAAAGGACAATCAAAAACTCCAAAATCAAGAGCTTGACCAGTCATCTCTCATTGGGACAAATGCAAGGAGATCATCTGATGTTCTGAAAGCACTTTCATAGTTCATACCACTCTCTGCTCCTAGTCTGATCATCCTTCATATTGCAGTGTTGTTCTACGGCCATGGCTTCTTGTCTGATCACCATTCTTGAGCCGGGTTTTCTGAAAGTTGCTGCCTTTCATATGTCCAACGATACAAGCTAAAACCTGTGTCCAAGCCAAGAGTGACAATTTCATTCACCCGTTTGGAATCACACGAGTGTAAAAGAAGTATGAATAATTCAAATTTGGAGGAGAGTTTGCATAAGCCGACAACGTTGCCTGCTTCATACTTGAACGAGTCGAGGAAAAGTCCAAGGGCGAGTCCGGTCTTCCAATAGTTAAAAATGGTGATCAAGCTCCGGATCTTGTTGATCAATGGGATGGATGCTTTGTACATTAGAGCTCCAATGCCTTCAACTACAAGCACAGCCAGTGCAGCAGAAAGCACGTCCCAGTCTCCTGTTTGTCCTATAACCGTAGAGAATGCAGTTGCAGAGTAGAAACCCACCAAGAGGAAGAACACTTTCATGGGAAGATCCTTCTTTGTCTCCTGAATTTTCACCGTTATTTTTGAGCGGAGATCTAGTATGGCTTTGATTAACCGTGGTCCTCCAGAGCTATTGCTAGAGGTAGAGGATGATGGGCTAAATCCATTGTCATCCACCGAGCTCTTTATTCTCCATGACATCCTCCTGAAATTCAGAGACACACTGTATTCAATATTGTAGGGAAGAAGATTTCATAATATCTCATTAGCAATTTACACTATGGTTGTCTGAACTCTGAATCGATATCTCGCACTAAGTTGTCGAAGGCCGATTGATGAGTAAAAAAGAACGATCATGTCATCGGTCCTCCCACATAAAAGTATAAGCCACATTTAGATGTTTGAAAGGGTATTACTTGCCTGTGATGCCTGACCAAGAAAGACCGAGCCGGATGACGAAACTGGCACAAGGTACAAAACTCCCAGCCTTTGACAAGTTTCTTAGGTAAGAAATCGGGTTTCCTTCCATATTTTGGCAATGCTACCGTGATGGCAACACCCATGAAAGAACTAAACCGTACCCGCCACCCGAGTAGGATCCGGTCCTCTGACCCAGAGGTAGCAACCTCCTAAAACCCAGAAAAATTTCAAAATATCACTCCACAAATACATCAATGTTAGATTAAAATAGCATCTTTGATGACAAAATCCAGGTATCTGATTCCAACCCCTGTATATGACCAGATGACGCCGCCGGAAAACAAAAACAAGTTAAAAAAACCCGACTTTCAATTCAAAAGACACTGGATTTTCAGCAATAATTCTCAAGCAGAGGGTTCAATCTACACACACAAAAGACATACAATTAGGTGCCACACAGCTTCATTTACAGCACATATACAATACAATTACTCCATCTTGAATACGGATTAATTGCATAAAAAAGGTGGAGAGGCAAAACATCATTGAGGCATTGTCACGAATACCTTGCACGCAACGCTGAAAAGAAAACCCTAAACTTTCCCAGCTCCGTAAATCCCTCCAAAAACACATTACATCAAATCGAGTAAAAAACCCAATTCCATATTCTACTAATCATAAATGATATCCGTGGAAACCAATTTGGACTCGAAGCAGAGAAAGAGAGATAAAAATCGTACCTTTCACGTTTTCCCGGCCATCTTTTAGGCGCAGGGCCAAGAGGGTGACGGAGCGAGAGAGGATAAACGGAATAAAGCGAGGAAGCAACGCCTACCCACGTCGGATCTGATGTCACTACACGTGCCACGTGGATCGAACCTGAACGACGTCGTTTCGGTGGTAACGCGTTAGTTATATCCATATTCGGTTATTTTGGTTTTAAGTAACCCCTGGATTATCACATCGAATTAGATTCATTATATTCGGTTTTGTTTTTGGTTATTATTGATAAAAATATTCATTTTTAGAAATATTTCGGTTATTAGGTTTGATTCGAATTTCAATTCGTTTGTTTTTCGTAAAATTATAAATACTGGGTTAATATAGTAGGGTTTGGTTCGCCGATCCATTTTGTTATTCGGTTATTAACAAATAAGGCAGCCCTATGACGCACACGTTTGAACGGCTGCGATCCATCTGAACGCGGATACTACGGTTGCCGATTTTCTTTCGGATAATCTTCTGTGCAGCTTGATCGGAAATCGAGCCGAAGATGCTTGCTTGTTTGGTAAGAAAGCGGATGAAATTTTCGGGGAATTTAGTCCAGACCTGGAAACTCGGCGGCGTGGGAGCGAGCGCAAGGGGTCGGAGAAGGATGAGCAGCGGAGCGGAAGCGGTGGTGGCGAAGGAGAGGGCGGACTGCGTGGTTATAGGCGCCGGAGTTTTGGGTTTGGCGGTGGCGCGTGAGCTCAGTCGCCGCGGCAGGGAAGTCCTGGTCTTGGACGCCGCCGCGAGTTTTGGCGCCGCCACCAGCTCCCGCAACAGCGAAGTCGTCCATGCCGGAATCTATTATCCACCCAACTCCCTCAAGGTCAAAATTCCTCCTCTAGGGTTGCTTTCACAATTCGCTACTTCAAAGAGCAATAGGGCTTGTATTGGTTATAGTTCAAGATTCATCCATTGTGCATTCAAACGATATCTGCTAAGTCATTACTTCTCAGGTTGTGGTATTGGTATATATCCTGAGAGTGAGAGTATGATATGAACAGTGCATCATTTGATCTGGGCATTGAATTCACAGGCCAAATTCTGTGTGAGAGGGAGGGAATTGCTGTATAGGTACTGCTCAGAACATGGGATCCCACACAGGAAGATGGGTAAGCTCATAGTGGCAACAGGAGCATCTGAAATACCAAAACTGGATCTGTTGATGCATCTCGGAACTCAGAACGGGGTCGCGGGCCTCAGGATGTTGGAGGGTTTCGAAGCCATGAGAATGGAACCTCGGCTCCGATGCGTGAAAGCATTGCTGTCTCCTGAATCTGGGATTCTTGATACTCATTCCCTCATGCTTTCTCTAGTGGTATGTATATAAATCCACCTGCTCGATCGTGTATGCATCTTCCTAATGCTTTTGCCTAGACAAAGAGTTTTTGATTCCATGGTTCACAGGGGTAATAAACAAACTTCAGGGTGAGGCTGAAACCGGCAAGACAACCTTCTCGTATAACACTACAGTCTTAGGTGGTCGGGTTGAAGGGAATCAGATACATTTGCATGTTGCCGAAACAAGATCTCTTGAATCATGGAATGGAGGGGAGTCTTTGTCACAGATGCAGCAGCTCGAGCTTATACCTAATCTCGTTGTTAACTCTGCGGGTTTAGCTGCACAAGCTCTCACAAAGAGATTCCATGGCATCAACCATCGTGTCATTCCTCCCTCCCATTATGCCCGTGGCTGCTACTTCATGCTCTCGGGCTCCAGAGGTCCTCCTTTCGACCACCTTGTGTATCCCATTCCCGAGGAAGGTGGTCTCGGTGTCCATTTCACGGTAGATTTGACCGGACAGGTCAAGTTTGGACCTGATGTAGAGTGGATTGATGGTGTAGACGATATATCGAGCTTCCTTAACAGGTAACTCCTCTCTCTTTTTCATATTTCTTGAAGCAAACTTTGTTTCGGATTCAAGGTACTTATACTTTCCAAGTTGTTGAATCCAGATTTGATTATGTTGTAAATCCGAAACGGGCAGAGAAATTCTACCCAGAAATCAGAAAGTACTATCCCGAGCTCAAAGATGAATCGCTGGAGCCAGGTTATTCGGGTATCCGGCCGAAACTTTCCGGTCCAAAACAGCCTCCAGCAGATTTTGTCATACAGGTAAAACCTACCTATCTTGTCCTGTATCTGATCCTAAGGACCCTTCTTATATAAACACGGGTTCTATTCTTGGCAACCTAGTTTTACTTGGCTAAAGCCCTATCAGAGTACTATGCCTGCACTAAAGCATGATCATTGAATCTGGTTAATGCAGGGAGGGGAAAGTCATGGGGTTCATGGGCTTGTTAATCTCTTTGGAATCGAATCACCGGGCTTCACTTCGAGCTTGGCTATTGCAGAACATATAGCCACCAGATTCTTGAAATGATTCTGCCTTCTACAACATCAACTTAAAAACTCTGAAAACTTGTTGTCTGAAACGATTTTTTTTTTTTGTGTGTGTGTTGCATCATATGATTGTGTCAGTCAATGTACTACTACACTTTGTGAAAATCTCATCAATGATCAAAGGCAAGAAAGTTTGCGACAGCTGAGCATAGAGTGTTCTGAATGCACAAAGAAAGAAAGATCCCTTTTTTTTCCCCTCTTCTCTTTTGTTATTTCCCCCCAGTTTTACAAGGCAAACACAAAGGAACTGACGCAGAGAAGAGAAGGGTGGAGAGGTTCAGAAAGGGGCAGAGCTCGTCCGCTGCAACTGCCGCTTTGGATCGGGTGGTGGTGGTGCACTCGGAAGGACCTTCTCCACTTCCTGTCCAGTTTATACACAGACAGAGGCCAAGTGAGCTAAAAAAAACACTGAAAAAGGTAACTGTCTGATCAAACAACTCTATACAGAATTGAAGATTTATAAAGATCTGCTTCAGCTAACACCAGCAATATCAAGAGGATTTGTCAGACTTGATTCCCCAGAACTAACAAATCGGTTTTCGTCCTCCTCCGGTGCCAGGCGATGAACTATAGAAAACGCAGCAAAACGACGTCGCAATCAGTCATTTGCTCTATTACTATCATCCTCACCAGTTGCAGGATCTTAAACCTTGGACAAACGCTTCAATACCTCGAATGTTAAAACAATATCTCCTATTCCATTGCTACCCATATCCTAAAATCCATACAAAACTTCATAACTAGTAAAATGCAGTGAATAGGAAAGTAACAATGGCAAGGTCATGACCCAAGGCTTTCCTATACCTTTTGTCTCCTTAATCTCTTATTCTCTTCCTCTAACTGCAAAACCTTGATCTCGAGCTCATGGGTGTAAGCCTGCTCATCATTGCTCAGTCAGAAGCAGAATAAAAAAACATGGGACTTAACCAATGGAAGTCACTCTCTCACCTGCTTCCTGGCTCGTGAACGAGCAGCAGACTCTCTGTTCTTGATCATTCTCTTCTGCCTCCTCTCTACTGTCTTCCCCACAACATCTCCAGATGCCACCCTATTCCGGCCAGGTGCCTGTGTATCTGACAACCCACCCATCATTGCCTGCATTTCTGAAACTGGGTATGGCATAAACGCTTGGTATTGCAGCCAAGGGCCGTGCTGAGGAATGTGTTGCCCTAAACCAGTAGGACAAGAACCTCCATTACCGGCCTCGTTCGGATCAGGGATTGTTTCTGTCACCACCCCGGCCTTCAACAACAAGTCCTCGAGCGTCATTTCACCGAGCGTCGTCGACTGCTTCTGCCTCTTATCTTTCCTCTCTTGGGCACTGCCTCCTCTCTTGCTCTGCTGAATCTCTCTCCAGACCTCATCAACTGTCTTCTTGCTAAGTTCGCCGGGCAAAGTCAAGCTTCCCTGGCGAGACAGGCCTTGTGCCGGGACATTGACCGGTGATTGGTTAGCTTCAGCAGACCAGACACTCTTGAGCAGTTCGTCGAGGTTCATGCTTCCAAGAGGCTTCCCCGAACTTGCCAAGTGGGTTTGAACCTCGCCGAGTGTTAAGCTATAGAGAGAACCTTGCCTGGGCAATGTCTGAGATTTAGGGTCTTCCATAACGCCACGCTGAGACCCCATCACCATGAAACTCCAGATAGAACAATAATGGCTATGTCTGAAAAATCGGACACTCTTAATGGCTATATCTGAAAATTTTTACCCACCAGCCATTTCGAATCAGCAAAGAAAAAGGGGAACAGAAAGATTATCTCTTTCTAGGGTGTGTAATCGTAGGACATGCGAGCTAGAGGAAGAACCAAACAAGCGGGGAGAGACGAGGAAAAGGAAGACCCATATCAGAAATCCAGTCGTATCGGCGGATAAAGAGAAGGGATCACCAGAACATGAGAAATCCGAAAGAAAACTGGAAATTGCATGCAGGCATTCGAACCCAGATGTTAAATGTCGGGCTCGGGACAACAGGAATGACAAAAATGGGAAGAGAGAGAGAGAGAGAGAGAGAGAGAGGCAGAGGGAATAAACAAACAGAGGAAGAGGTTTCTGCAGATCAAACAAAAAAGAAAGATTAAATCTAAGACAAGGTGAGAGCTTTAAAACCAGATCTAAATTTCGGAACAAAAGAAGAAGTTGGGTCCCTTTTTTCCAGAAGAGTGAGAGTGGGACACCTTCGGTCAGCGAAGAAACCACAACTCTCTCTCTCTTTCTCTCTCTCGATCGATGAAGTAAGAGAGAGAATCTTTTGTGACAGTGACACTGCAGGTACAGTGGCAAAACCCTTTTAAAGGAAATGTAAATGAGCTCTCTTTTGGAGTAAACAAGACATGGGTTATACTTTTACGCAATCTTTCCTTGTTTGGATCAGATCCAATGTCTCCTCCAATCCATTGCCTGTCAAATTAATTCTCGATTCAGGAAGCCACTTTTGCCCAAACATAAAGATGGATCTAAAGTCTGAACTGTCTGGTATTGTTTTCCGCCTATGATGTCTTAATTCGGCAATAGTCAAAGGTTTGTATGGAATTTAAAAACTTTACCATTTTTTAACAGCACAATAGAATCTTGAAATGGCCCTTTCTAGGAATGTTTCTTAAGATTTCAATCAATCTCGACAGGGGCAGAGCTCGTCCGCTGCAACTGCCGCTTTGGATCGGGTGGTGGTGGTGCACTCGGAAGGACCTTCTCCACTTCCTGTCCAGTTTATACACAGACAGAGGCCAAGTGAGCTAAAAAAAACACTGAAAAAGGTAACTGTCTGATCAAACAACTCTATACAGAATTGAAGATTTATAAAGATCTGCTTCAGCTAACACCAGCAATATCAAGAGGATTTGTCAGACTTGATTCCCCAGAACTAACAAATCGGTTTTCGTCCTCCTCCGGTGCCAGGCGATGAACTATAGAAAACGCAGCAAAACGACGTCGCAATCAGTCATTTGCTCTATTACTATCATCCTCACCAGTTGCAGGATCTTAAACCTTGGACAAACGCTTCAATACCTCGAATGTTAAAACAATATCTCCTATTCCATTGCTACCCATATCCTAAAATCCATACAAAACTTCATAACTAGTAAAATGCAGTGAATAGGAAAGTAACAATGGCAAGGTCATGACCCAAGGCTTTCCTATACCTTTTGTCTCCTTAATCTCTTATTCTCTTCCTCTAACTGCAAAACCTTGATCTCGAGCTCATGGGTGTAAGCCTGCTCATCATTGCTCAGTCAGAAGCAGAATAAAAAAACATGGGACTTAACCAATGGAAGTCACTCTCTCACCTGCTTCCTGGCTCGTGAACGAGCAGCAGACTCTCTGTTCTTGATCATTCTCTTCTGCCTCCTCTCTACTGTCTTCCCCACAACATCTCCAGATGCCACCCTATTCCGGCCAGGTGCCTGTGTATCTGACAACCCACCCATCATTGCCTGCATTTCTGAAACTGGGTATGGCATAAACGCTTGGTATTGCAGCCAAGGGCCGTGCTGAGGAATGTGTTGCCCTAAACCAGTAGGACAAGAACCTCCATTACCGGCCTCGTTCGGATCAGGGATTGTTTCTGTCACCACCCCGGCCTTCAACAACAAGTCCTCGAGCGTCATTTCACCGAGCGTCGTCGACTGCTTCTGCCTCTTATCTTTCCTCTCTTGGGCACTGCCTCCTCTCTTGCTCTGCTGAATCTCTCTCCAGACCTCATCAACTGTCTTCTTGCTAAGTTCGCCGGGCAAAGTCAAGCTTCCCTGGCGAGACAGGCCTTGTGCCGGGACATTGACCGGTGATTGGTTAGCTTCAGCAGACCAGACACTCTTGAGCAGTTCGTCGAGGTTCATGCTTCCAAGAGGCTTCCCCGAACTTGCCAAGTGGGTTTGAACCTCGCCGAGTGTTAAGCTATAGAGAGAACCTTGCCTGGGCAATGTCTGAGATTTAGGGTCTTCCATAACGCCACGCTGAGACCCCATCACCATGAAACTCCAGATAGAACAATAATGGCTATGTCTGAAAAATCGGACACTCTTAATGGCTATATCTGAAAATTTTTACCCACCAGCCATTTCGAATCAGCAAAGAAAAAGGGGAACAGAAAGATTATCTCTTTCTAGGGTGTGTAATCGTAGGACATGCGAGCTAGAGGAAGAACCAAACAAGCGGGGAGAGACGAGGAAAAGGAAGACCCATATCAGAAATCCAGTCGTATCGGCGGATAAAGAGAAGGGATCACCAGAACATGAGAAATCCGAAAGAAAACTGGAAATTGCATGCAGGCATTCGAACCCAGATGTTAAATGTCGGGCTCGGGACAACAGGAATGACAAAAATGGGAAGAGAGAGAGAGAGAGAGAGAGAGAGAGGCAGAGGGAATAAACAAACAGAGGAAGAGGTTTCTGCAGATCAAACAAAAAAGAAAGATTAAATCTAAGACAAGGTGAGAGCTTTAAAACCAGATCTAAATTTCGGAACAAAAGAAGAAGTTGGGTCCCTTTTTTCCAGAAGAGTGAGAGTGGGACACCTTCGGTCAGCGAAGAAACCACAACTCTCTCTCTCTTTCTCTCTCTCGATCGATGAAGTAAGAGAGAGAATCTTTTGTGACAGTGACACTGCAGGTACAGTGGCAAAACCCTTTTAAAGGAAATGTAAATGAGCTCTCTTTTGGAGTAAACAAGACATGGGTTATACTTTTACGCAATCTTTCCTTGTTTGGATCAGATCCAATGTCTCCTCCAATCCATTGCCTGTCAAATTAATTCTCGATTCAGGAAGCCACTTTTGCCCAAACATAAAGATGGATCTAAAGTCTGAACTGTCTGGTATTGTTTTCCGCCTATGATGTCTTAATTCGGCAATAGTCAAAGGTTTGTATGGAATTTAAAAACTTTACCATTTTTTAACAGCACAATAGAATCTTGAAATGGCCCTTTCTAGGAATGTTTCTTAAGATTTCAATCAATCTCGACAGGGGCAGAGCTCGTCCGCTGCAACTGCCGCTTTGGATCGGGTGGTGGTGGTGCACTCGGAAGGACCTTCTCCACTTCCTGTCCAGTTTATACACAGACAGAGGCCAAGTGAGCTAAAAAAAACACTGAAAAAGGTAACTGTCTGATCAAACAACTCTATACAGAATTGAAGATTTATAAAGATCTGCTTCAGCTAACACCAGCAATATCAAGAGGATTTGTCAGACTTGATTCCCCAGAACTAACAAATCGGTTTTCGTCCTCCTCCGGTGCCAGGCGATGAACTATAGAAAACGCAGCAAAACGACGTCGCAATCAGTCATTTGCTCTATTACTATCATCCTCACCAGTTGCAGGATCTTAAACCTTGGACAAACGCTTCAATACCTCGAATGTTAAAACAATATCTCCTATTCCATTGCTACCCATATCCTAAAATCCATACAAAACTTCATAACTAGTAAAATGCAGTGAATAGGAAAGTAACAATGGCAAGGTCATGACCCAAGGCTTTCCTATACCTTTTGTCTCCTTAATCTCTTATTCTCTTCCTCTAACTGCAAAACCTTGATCTCGAGCTCATGGGTGTAAGCCTGCTCATCATTGCTCAGTCAGAAGCAGAATAAAAAAACATGGGACTTAACCAATGGAAGTCACTCTCTCACCTGCTTCCTGGCTCGTGAACGAGCAGCAGACTCTCTGTTCTTGATCATTCTCTTCTGCCTCCTCTCTACTGTCTTCCCCACAACATCTCCAGATGCCACCCTATTCCGGCCAGGTGCCTGTGTATCTGACAACCCACCCATCATTGCCTGCATTTCTGAAACTGGGTATGGCATAAACGCTTGGTATTGCAGCCAAGGGCCGTGCTGAGGAATGTGTTGCCCTAAACCAGTAGGACAAGAACCTCCATTACCGGCCTCGTTCGGATCAGGGATTGTTTCTGTCACCACCCCGGCCTTCAACAACAAGTCCTCGAGCGTCATTTCACCGAGCGTCGTCGACTGCTTCTGCCTCTTATCTTTCCTCTCTTGGGCACTGCCTCCTCTCTTGCTCTGCTGAATCTCTCTCCAGACCTCATCAACTGTCTTCTTGCTAAGTTCGTTCACAGGGGTAATAAACAAACTTCAGGGTGAGGCTGAAACCGGCAAGACAACCTTCTCGTATAACACTACAGTCTTAGGTGGTCGGGTTGAAGGGAATCAGATACATTTGCATGTTGCCGAAACAAGATCTCTTGAATCATGGAATGGAGGGGAGTCTTTGTCACAGATGCAGCAGCTCGAGCTTATACCTAATCTCGTTGTTAACTCTGCGGGTTTAGCTGCACAAGCTCTCACAAAGAGATTCCATGGCATCAACCATCGTGTCATTCCTCCCTCCCATTATGCCCGTGGCTGCTACTTCATGCTCTCGGGCTCCAGAGGTCCTCCTTTCGACCACCTTGTGTATCCCATTCCCGAGGAAGGTGGTCTCGGTGTCCATTTCACGGTAGATTTGACCGGACAGGTCAAGTTTGGACCTGATGTAGAGTGGATTGATGGTGTAGACGATATATCGAGCTTCCTTAACAGGTAACTCCTCTCTCTTTTTCATATTTCTTGAAGCAAACTTTGTTTCGGATTCAAGGTACTTATACTTTCCAAGTTGTTGAATCCAGATTTGATTATGTTGTAAATCCGAAACGGGCAGAGAAATTCTACCCAGAAATCAGAAAGTACTATCCCGAGCTCAAAGATGAATCGCTGGAGCCAGGTTATTCGGGTATCCGGCCGAAACTTTCCGGTCCAAAACAGCCTCCAGCAGATTTTGTCATACAGGTAAAACCTACCTATCTTGTCCTGTATCTGATCCTAAGGACCCTTCTTATATAAACACGGGTTCTATTCTTGGCAACCTAGTTTTACTTGGCTAAAGCCCTATCAGAGTACTATGCCTGCACTAAAGCATGATCATTGAATCTGGTTAATGCAGGGAGGGGAAAGTCATGGGGTTCATGGGCTTGTTAATCTCTTTGGAATCGAATCACCGGGCTTCACTTCGAGCTTGGCTATTGCAGAACATATAGCCACCAGATTCTTGAAATGATTCTGCCTTCTACAACATCAACTTAAAAACTCTGAAAACTTGTTGTCTGAAACGATTTTTTTTTTTTGTGTGTGTGTTGCATCATATGATTGTGTCAGTCAATGTACTACTACACTTTGTGAAAATCTCATCAATGATCAAAGGCAAGAAAGTTTGCGACAGCTGAGCATAGAGTGTTCTGAATGCACAAAGAAAGAAAGATCCCTTTTTTTTCCCCTCTTCTCTTTTGTTATTTCCCCCCAGTTTTACAAGGCAAACACAAAGGAACTGACGCAGAGAAGAGAAGGGTGGAGAGGTTCAGAAAGGGGCAGAGCTCGTCCGCTGCAACTGCCGCTTTGGATCGGGTGGTGGTGGTGCACTCGGAAGGACCTTCTCCACTTCCTGTCCAGTTTATACACAGACAGAGGCCAAGTGAGCTAAAAAAAACACTGAAAAAGGTAACTGTCTGATCAAACAACTCTATACAGAATTGAAGATTTATAAAGATCTGCTTCAGCTAACACCAGCAATATCAAGAGGATTTGTCAGACTTGATTCCCCAGAACTAACAAATCGGTTTTCGTCCTCCTCCGGTGCCAGGCGATGAACTATAGAAAACGCAGCAAAACGACGTCGCAATCAGTCATTTGCTCTATTACTATCATCCTCACCAGTTGCAGGATCTTAAACCTTGGACAAACGCTTCAATACCTCGAATGTTAAAACAATATCTCCTATTCCATTGCTACCCATATCCTAAAATCCATACAAAACTTCATAACTAGTAAAATGCAGTGAATAGGAAAGTAACAATGGCAAGGTCATGACCCAAGGCTTTCCTATACCTTTTGTCTCCTTAATCTCTTATTCTCTTCCTCTAACTGCAAAACCTTGATCTCGAGCTCATGGGTGTAAGCCTGCTCATCATTGCTCAGTCAGAAGCAGAATAAAAAAACATGGGACTTAACCAATGGAAGTCACTCTCTCACCTGCTTCCTGGCTCGTGAACGAGCAGCAGACTCTCTGTTCTTGATCATTCTCTTCTGCCTCCTCTCTACTGTCTTCCCCACAACATCTCCAGATGCCACCCTATTCCGGCCAGGTGCCTGTGTATCTGACAACCCACCCATCATTGCCTGCATTTCTGAAACTGGGTATGGCATAAACGCTTGGTATTGCAGCCAAGGGCCGTGCTGAGGAATGTGTTGCCCTAAACCAGTAGGACAAGAACCTCCATTACCGGCCTCGTTCGGATCAGGGATTGTTTCTGTCACCACCCCGGCCTTCAACAACAAGTCCTCGAGCGTCATTTCACCGAGCGTCGTCGACTGCTTCTGCCTCTTATCTTTCCTCTCTTGGGCACTGCCTCCTCTCTTGCTCTGCTGAATCTCTCTCCAGACCTCATCAACTGTCTTCTTGCTAAGTTCGTTCACAGGGGTAATAAACAAACTTCAGGGTGAGGCTGAAACCGGCAAGACAACCTTCTCGTATAACACTACAGTCTTAGGTGGTCGGGTTGAAGGGAATCAGATACATTTGCATGTTGCCGAAACAAGATCTCTTGAATCATGGAATGGAGGGGAGTCTTTGTCACAGATGCAGCAGCTCGAGCTTATACCTAATCTCGTTGTTAACTCTGCGGGTTTAGCTGCACAAGCTCTCACAAAGAGATTCCATGGCATCAACCATCGTGTCATTCCTCCCTCCCATTATGCCCGTGGCTGCTACTTCATGCTCTCGGGCTCCAGAGGTCCTCCTTTCGACCACCTTGTGTATCCCATTCCCGAGGAAGGTGGTCTCGGTGTCCATTTCACGGTAGATTTGACCGGACAGGTCAAGTTTGGACCTGATGTAGAGTGGATTGATGGTGTAGACGATATATCGAGCTTCCTTAACAGGTAACTCCTCTCTCTTTTTCATATTTCTTGAAGCAAACTTTGTTTCGGATTCAAGGTACTTATACTTTCCAAGTTGTTGAATCCAGATTTGATTATGTTGTAAATCCGAAACGGGCAGAGAAATTCTACCCAGAAATCAGAAAGTACTATCCCGAGCTCAAAGATGAATCGCTGGAGCCAGGTTATTCGGGTATCCGGCCGAAACTTTCCGGTCCAAAACAGCCTCCAGCAGATTTTGTCATACAGGTAAAACCTACCTATCTTGTCCTGTATCTGATCCTAAGGACCCTTCTTATATAAACACGGGTTCTATTCTTGGCAACCTAGTTTTACTTGGCTAAAGCCCTATCAGAGTACTATGCCTGCACTAAAGCATGATCATTGAATCTGGTTAATGCAGGGAGGGGAAAGTCATGGGGTTCATGGGCTTGTTAATCTCTTTGGAATCGAATCACCGGGCTTCACTTCGAGCTTGGCTATTGCAGAACATATAGCCACCAGATTCTTGAAATGATTCTGCCTTCTACAACATCAACTTAAAAACTCTGAAAACTTGTTGTCTGAAACGATTTTTTTTTTTTGTGTGTGTGTTGCATCATATGATTGTGTCAGTCAATGTACTACTACACTTTGTGAAAATCTCATCAATGATCAAAGGCAAGAAAGTTTGCGACAGCTGAGCATAGAGTGTTCTGAATGCACAAAGAAAGAAAGATCCCTTTTTTTTCCCCTCTTCTCTTTTGTTATTTCCCCCCAGTTTTACAAGGCAAACACAAAGGAACTGACGCAGAGAAGAGAAGGGTGGAGAGGTTCAGAAAGGGGCAGAGCTCGTCCGCTGCAACTGCCGCTTTGGATCGGGTGGTGGTGGTGCACTCGGAAGGACCTTCTCCACTTCCTGTCCAGTTTATACACAGACAGAGGCCAAGTGAGCTAAAAAAAACACTGAAAAAGGTAACTGTCTGATCAAACAACTCTATACAGAATTGAAGATTTATAAAGATCTGCTTCAGCTAACACCAGCAATATCAAGAGGATTTGTCAGACTTGATTCCCCAGAACTAACAAATCGGTTTTCGTCCTCCTCCGGTGCCAGGCGATGAACTATAGAAAACGCAGCAAAACGACGTCGCAATCAGTCATTTGCTCTATTACTATCATCCTCACCAGTTGCAGGATCTTAAACCTTGGACAAACGCTTCAATACCTCGAATGTTAAAACAATATCTCCTATTCCATTGCTACCCATATCCTAAAATCCATACAAAACTTCATAACTAGTAAAATGCAGTGAATAGGAAAGTAACAATGGCAAGGTCATGACCCAAGGCTTTCCTATACCTTTTGTCTCCTTAATCTCTTATTCTCTTCCTCTAACTGCAAAACCTTGATCTCGAGCTCATGGGTGTAAGCCTGCTCATCATTGCTCAGTCAGAAGCAGAATAAAAAAACATGGGACTTAACCAATGGAAGTCACTCTCTCACCTGCTTCCTGGCTCGTGAACGAGCAGCAGACTCTCTGTTCTTGATCATTCTCTTCTGCCTCCTCTCTACTGTCTTCCCCACAACATCTCCAGATGCCACCCTATTCCGGCCAGGTGCCTGTGTATCTGACAACCCACCCATCATTGCCTGCATTTCTGAAACTGGGTATGGCATAAACGCTTGGTATTGCAGCCAAGGGCCGTGCTGAGGAATGTGTTGCCCTAAACCAGTAGGACAAGAACCTCCATTACCGGCCTCGTTCGGATCAGGGATTGTTTCTGTCACCACCCCGGCCTTCAACAACAAGTCCTCGAGCGTCATTTCACCGAGCGTCGTCGACTGCTTCTGCCTCTTATCTTTCCTCTCTTGGGCACTGCCTCCTCTCTTGCTCTGCTGAATCTCTCTCCAGACCTCATCAACTGTCTTCTTGCTAAGTTCGTTCACAGGGGTAATAAACAAACTTCAGGGTGAGGCTGAAACCGGCAAGACAACCTTCTCGTATAACACTACAGTCTTAGGTGGTCGGGTTGAAGGGAATCAGATACATTTGCATGTTGCCGAAACAAGATCTCTTGAATCATGGAATGGAGGGGAGTCTTTGTCACAGATGCAGCAGCTCGAGCTTATACCTAATCTCGTTGTTAACTCTGCGGGTTTAGCTGCACAAGCTCTCACAAAGAGATTCCATGGCATCAACCATCGTGTCATTCCTCCCTCCCATTATGCCCGTGGCTGCTACTTCATGCTCTCGGGCTCCAGAGGTCCTCCTTTCGACCACCTTGTGTATCCCATTCCCGAGGAAGGTGGTCTCGGTGTCCATTTCACGGTAGATTTGACCGGACAGGTCAAGTTTGGACCTGATGTAGAGTGGATTGATGGTGTAGACGATATATCGAGCTTCCTTAACAGGTAACTCCTCTCTCTTTTTCATATTTCTTGAAGCAAACTTTGTTTCGGATTCAAGGTACTTATACTTTCCAAGTTGTTGAATCCAGATTTGATTATGTTGTAAATCCGAAACGGGCAGAGAAATTCTACCCAGAAATCAGAAAGTACTATCCCGAGCTCAAAGATGAATCGCTGGAGCCAGGTTATTCGGGTATCCGGCCGAAACTTTCCGGTCCAAAACAGCCTCCAGCAGATTTTGTCATACAGGTAAACCCTACCTATCTTGTCCTGTATCTGATCCTAAGGACCCTTCTTATATAAACACGGGTTCTATTCTTGGCAACCTAGTTTTACTTGGCTAAAGCCCTATCAGAGTACTATGCCTGCACTAAAGCATGATCATTGAATCTGGTTAATGCAGGGAGGGGAAAGTCATGGGGTTCATGGGCTTGTTAATCTCTTTGGAATCGAATCACCGGGCTTCACTTCGAGCTTGGCTATTGCAGAACATATAGCCACCAGATTCTTGAAATGATTCTGCCTTCTACAACATCAACTTAAAAACTCTGAAAACTTGTTGTCTGAAACGATTTTTTTTTTTTGTGTGTGTGTTGCATCATATGATTGTGTCAGTCAATGTACTACTACACTTTGTGAAAATCTCATCAATGATCAAAGGCAAGAAAGTTTGCGACAGCTGAGCATAGAGTGTTCTGAATGCACAAAGAAAGAAAGATCCCTTTTTTTTCCCCTCTTCTCTTTTGTTATTTCCCCCCAGTTTTACAAGGCAAACACAAAGGAACTGACGCAGAGAAGAGAAGGGTGGAGAGGTTCAGAAAGGGGCAGAGCTCGTCCGCTGCAACTGCCGCTTTGGATCGGGTGGTGGTGGTGCACTCGGAAGGACCTTCTCCACTTCCTGTCCAGTTTATACACAGACAGAGGCCAAGTGAGCTAAAAAAAACACTGAAAAAGGTAACTGTCTGATCAAACAACTCTATACAGAATTGAAGATTTATAAAGATCTGCTTCAGCTAACACCAGCAATATCAAGAGGATTTGTCAGACTTGATTCCCCAGAACTAACAAATCGGTTTTCGTCCTCCTCCGGTGCCAGGCGATGAACTATAGAAAACGCAGCAAAACGACGTCGCAATCAGTCATTTGCTCTATTACTATCATCCTCACCAGTTGCAGGATCTTAAACCTTGGACAAACGCTTCAATACCTCGAATGTTAAAACAATATCTCCTATTCCATTGCTACCCATATCCTAAAATCCATACAAAACTTCATAACTAGTAAAATGCAGTGAATAGGAAAGTAACAATGGCAAGGTCATGACCCAAGGCTTTCCTATACCTTTTGTCTCCTTAATCTCTTATTCTCTTCCTCTAACTGCAAAACCTTGATCTCGAGCTCATGGGTGTAAGCCTGCTCATCATTGCTCAGTCAGAAGCAGAATAAAAAAACATGGGACTTAACCAATGGAAGTCACTCTCTCACCTGCTTCCTGATAATAATAATAATAATTATTATTATTATTATTATTATTATTATTATTATTATTATTATTATTATTATTATTATTATTATTATTATTATTATTCATGTGTTTTTTCTTCTCTTAATCTCACTAGATCGAACTGAGCGACTTGCAGAGAAACGAATGCCTTCAATGCCATTGGTTTTCAATTATTAATTTCCAAATGAATATTTAAAAATAAAAAACTCGCATAAAACCAAAAATGATTAACTACGAATATCTAATCAACTTGTCAAAATAATTAGGGGTGTGCGTTTTAATTCGGTTCCGAAGAACAGAACCGAACTGGAAAATACGTCCGGGCTCGTGAACGAGCAGCAGACTCTCTGTTCTTGATCATTCTCTTCTGCCTCCTCTCTACTGTCTTCCCCACAACATCTCCAGATGCCACCCTATTCCGGCCAGGTGCCTGTGTATCTGACAACCCACCCATCATTGCCTGCATTTCTGAAACTGGGTATGGCATAAACGCTTGGTATTGCAGCCAAGGGCCGTGCTGAGGAATGTGTTGCCCTAAACCAGTAGGACAAGAACCTCCATTACCGGCCTCGTTCGGATCAGGGATTGTTTCTGTCACCACCCCGGCCTTCAACAACAAGTCCTCGAGCGTCATTTCACCGAGCGTCGTCGACTGCTTCTGCCTCTTATCTTTCCTCTCTTGGGCACTGCCTCCTCTCTTGCTCTGCTGAATCTCTCTCCAGACCTCATCAACTGTCTTCTTGCTAAGTTCGCCGGGCAAAGTCAAGCTTCCCTGGCGAGACAGGCCTTGTGCCGGGACATTGACCGGTGATTGGTTAGCTTCAGCAGACCAGACACTCTTGAGCAGTTCGTCGAGGTTCATGCTTCCAAGAGGCTTCCCCGAACTTGCCAAGTGGGTTTGAACCTCGCCGAGTGTTAAGCTATAGAGAGAACCTTGCCTGGGCAATGTCTGAGATTTAGGGTCTTCCATAACGCCACGCTGAGACCCCATCACCATGAAACTCCAGATAGAACAATAATGGCTATGTCTGAAAAATCGGACACTCTTAATGGCTATATCTGAAAATTTTTACCCACCAGCCATTTCGAATCAGCAAAGAAAAAGGGGAACAGAAAGATTATCTCTTTCTAGGGTGTGTAATCGTAGGACATGCGAGCTAGAGGAAGAACCAAACAAGCGGGGAGAGACGAGGAAAAGGAAGACCCATATCAGAAATCCAGTCGTATCGGCGGATAAAGAGAAGGGATCACCAGAACATGAGAAATCCGAAAGAAAACTGGAAATTGCATGCAGGCATTCGAACCCAGATGTTAAATGTCGGGCTCGGGACAACAGGAATGACAAAAATGGGAAGAGAGAGAGAGAGAGAGAGAGAGAGAGGCAGAGGGAATAAACAAACAGAGGAAGAGGTTTCTGCAGATCAAACAAAAAAGAAAGATTAAATCTAAGACAAGGTGAGAGCTTTAAAACCAGATCTAAATTTCGGAACAAAAGAAGAAGTTGGGTCCCTTTTTTCCAGAAGAGTGAGAGTGGGACACCTTCGGTCAGCGAAGAAACCACAACTCTCTCTCTCTTTCTCTCTCTCGATCGATGAAGTAAGAGAGAGAATCTTTTGTGACAGTGACACTGCAGGTACAGTGGCAAAACCCTTTTAAAGGAAATGTAAATGAGCTCTCTTTTGGAGTAAACAAGACATGGGTTATACTTTTACGCAATCTTTCCTTGTTTGGATCAGATCCAATGTCTCCTCCAATCCATTGCCTGTCAAATTAATTCTCGATTCAGGAAGCCACTTTTGCCCAAACATAAAGATGGATCTAAAGTCTGAACTGTCTGGTATTGTTTTCCGCCTATGATGTCTTAATTCGGCAATAGTCAAAGGTTTGTATGGAATTTAAAAACTTTACCATTTTTTAACAGCACAATAGAATCTTGAAATGGCCCTTTCTAGGAATGTTTCTTAAGATTTCAATCAATCTCGACCCATGATTTCATCCCCACCCTAAACCATAAACAATGAACATGTTTCTTCAAGAGAGAGAGAGAGAGACAAACTCAGAGAGGGACCACGTGGGAGCTGTTTCTTTGACGGGTGGGGGAACTGAGTGCATGAGGATCCGCGTGTGCCTCCTCTCCACGGAGGTCTCCCACGTGTTACTGTTCAAACCCTCAATATTCGAAAACTCAATATTCTACATTTTCATATTTTAAAACAAAAGCCCTTCTGTCAGCCAATTCACAAATAATAATAATGACAATTAAGGTATAGATTCGTGAAAAACGCCTGACATCTCTTTGACTCAGCATCACACCTTCTCAACACTTCATAGAATCATCAGTCATTACACACAGTCACACACACATACATACGTACGCACGCACGTCCGTCCGTACGTCCAAAATGGTCAATGCCCTCCTAAACCCAAAACAAACAAAAAAAGACTTTCAGAAAATAATGCAGCATTAGTCGTTTCCTCCGCCCCCTAAACCAAAACTGACCCAATGATGATGTTTACAACACCATGACACGCCAAGGCTATGAAGACAGATCTTGGTAAACTAATCTACTTAACTAGCAAGATGTTAAATTCAATAGAACTACTTTAATTGAAGCTATACAGATCTTAGAAAGCATAATAGTGATAACTATATATATATATATACACACACACTATATAGATCTTATGAAAACCCTTTTAACCGAACCCTCTCCCATGGCAGTTGGTGGCCTCTTGGCCTCTCTAGCTGTTCCTGGAGTCAGCTGTGTTGGTATCAGAAAGAGTACATCCTCAGGTTGCAAAACCATAGAGTGACTCAAACCTTCTTCCTTCACCCATGGCCCAAAAAACAAGAACCCTTCTGCCTTCAAAACACAAATGGAGAGACAGAGAGTGTTCCCAATCCCACTAGGAGAGTACCTTACCTATAATCATGGTAACTCTTATTTTTTTGTCTGACTGGACATCAATACCAAGAAGGGGCTTCAGAAAATCAAAAGCAGGCACATGCCTTGACTTGGTAAACATTACTAGCAGAGCTTTTCCCTGCATGAAGCCAATTTCAGCTTGCGTTGTGTTTGTGAGAAACATGTTGCAAACTTGAAACCCTAGCCACCTAGATCCGCTCAAACAGTTCAGCCAAAAAAATAACTAAGACAATGCAATTTGCCTTCTTCAGATATCTAATGAAAGCATTGCAAGAAATCATGTGTAAGCTTCTAGTTTTAAGTATATTTATAAACCACTTACCCATAACTTGAGATTGTTGGATAGCTTGGGAATTAGACTAATCTAAAATTCAAATTCAGATCAGTATAGATTTCCTAGAGTTTCTAGTTGTACGCTAGTTAGTCACTGCGGATACCAGTTAGCTGTTCAACCTGCACTCACAGCTACCTGCAAGAGGAACCAGGGTTAAGCATTCATAACATGTCGAAAAATCAGGATATAATACACATATAATATTATAGTCTGATTATAATCTGACAATGATTTCAAGATTCATGCAAGTAAACAGAACATGAGCACAAAAACCTTGAATAGTTGAGCTCCATCACATCACATTCAACAATGCATGCAGAAAAAACACTTGAAATCATCAAACAACGAAACCAAATGAAAAAACTAAGCTGATAAAACATAAAGAAAGCATTTGTGCACCCATAAGGAGAATCTCTTTTCTTACACACGAAAGTTCAAGAAAGACTTAAAATGAAACATTAACTCCGGAAAATAGTACAATGTTTTTCGAATATCATAAAGGGAGTTGAGGAAAACAGGTCGATAAAAACTAAAAGTCCTGAAATAGTTTTAGCAGTCCGGCATTGGAGAGACCAAAGAGTAACATTTCATCCAAAATACAAAGACTTGGGTTGCATCAGCTCCATACAAACTTCAGAAGAATCACCAGACCAGGCCAATACTAAAACACTGTTTTGTGATATCTGCACGACACAAAATCCTTTAGAAACCAGTCGAACAAGGAGACCACAGGAAATCTGGAAGAAATCATATACAATAAATCGAAAAAACATCAGATGAGAGTCAATGCATATAAAATTGGTGAAGGACAGAACTGTTAAAGAAATTATTATAGCAAGTTACACTACAAATCCAACAAACTTGAGTGCACGCATCAAAAAAGCCCTTGCCAACACAACGAACCAGATAGGAGCTTACCAGTTACCACACCAGGATTCAAACCATGTCCATTTAAAACAAAAACGCAAAGGGAGTGCATCTATATACCTGAGTGGGCATATCTAGTGACCCATGTAAGGAGCACCATATTGCCCGCCGTGCTGTCCTCTTCCAGCACCGCCCTGCCCGGGTTGCTGGCTCGGATAGCCACCTTGCAAGCCAGCCTGAGCACCGTAACCAGGGATGACTCCTTGTGTAATATTTGCTTGAGTGCCGTAAGCTGCAGGCATTCCACCTACAGCTGCAGGGTTCACACCCGTAGCTGTTCCCAGTGATCCCAACAGAGCCTGCCCCATTGCTGGATGCAATCCCAATCCAGCACCCTGTGCAGCAAGCAAAGCGGTGAGGGCCTGACCGAGAGCAGGGTTTAATGCCTGTGTCGGCGGAGCAGCCATCCCAGCTTGGTTACCAGCCATGAGATGTCCATGACCTCCATCTGCACTGTAACCACTGTTGTCATTCCTTTGGTAACGAGGATTGTGATTGCGAGAGTTATGATGATGCTGTTTCCCCGGTTTCGGCCCATCTATAGCTTTCTGGCAATGCAAAACATGGCCTTCGAAGTTCTTGTGCGGTTCGTCGAGAGCCCTCTTGGCACTTTCGGGGGACTTGTAGATAAACAAGCAGAACCCTTTTGGTCTCCCGGTGACTTTATCAAGCCCCAGGGGACCTTCTTCAATCTCTCCGTACCTCGAGAAAAACGCAAACAACTTTTGGGCATCGAGCTCTGCCGCCACGTTACTGACATAAATCTTCCTGTAGGAAAACTCTGAGGTCGAGTGCTGGGCAGGCGCTGAAGTAGCGGCCGCGGTCGGGTTGCCCTGTACAGGCCCAACCGAAGCCAGCTGACACGCCGTCATTCGACTTCCAATCTTCTTCTGGGGCTGCTTGAGCGCGTTGCGAGCACCAGACCGTGACTTGAAGAGAATAAAACCATACCCTTTAGATTTCCCGGATATCTTATCAACAACGGCCTTGCAATCTTCGATCTCACCATACTGCTTAAACGCTTCGATAAGCGCATCGGCTTTGGTATCCCATCCAAGCCCGTGTACAAATATCTTGCGGTGAACAGGATCCTCATCCGCCACCTTCCGGATTTGATTCGCCACATCGGGATGATTCCCTGCAGCTTCCTTGAGGAGAATGATCAACTGATCCTTAGTGAACGGTTCCAAGAGATTCTGAATCGGCTCGTCGTCTTCTTCACCTCCCTGATTCCCAGATCCCGATGTCGCCGCCTCCGTACCAAAGCCCACCGTCTGATTCTCACTTCCTCCTCCGCCGTCTTCGTCGGGATCATCATCGTCATCATCGACTTCCTCTTCGTGTTCTTCCTCCACTTCCTCATATTCGACATCCTCATCGCCATCTCCCTGATTCTCGCGATCCCCAATTTCCTGTGGCAGCTCCACCATTTTCCGCTGCTTCTGCGGCGTCTCCAACGCCTGGGTCGATTCGGGTTCGAGCATTCTCTTCATCGCAACGGCGGAATCGCGCTTTAACCTTGGAGAAAGATAGTCTCTCAGAGCCTAGGGTTTGGAAATTTTCTGGCCCCAAGTTGATTCGCCTCTTGTCTACCGGCGAACGGATACGCGGCACGAGTTTTGTAGATGCACCATGTGAATTTACAAATATACCCTCTCTTGATCCTTTCATATTCGGTAGTTCGGCCCATTTACTAGTGGGCTCACTAGAAGCCTCACAATTGGGCTTTTTCAAGGCTCAATAACCTTTGTCTGGGATGACCCGAACCGGACCGGACCGGTTAGGTCAGCCGTTTTGTTATATGGTTCAGGCAATGGTAGTGGACATGTGTGGTGGCGGGCAACCATGTTTGGCTGTCACTGTCTACACAAATTTCTGATGAGTTTTTGAAAAGATTTGATAGAACCAAAACCGAATTCGTAGTAGTTAGTCACAAGGCAATAAATCATAATAATTTATTATTTAAAATCTATTACCGCCTCAAACGCAAAAAAAAAAAAAAAAAATCACTTTTTCCTCTCTAAATTCTTCAATATTTTTATTAACGGAACAATAACTCTTAATATAGGAAAAAAAATAAACTCATTCTTTAAATACTATCAAATTCTGTAAATATTATTTTTTGCAAATATCCAAAAACCCTAAAACTAGAAAAACAATTAATTGAAAACCAAACAGAAAATAAACAGACAAAAGGGCCACCAAAGCCTAACACTCTGTTTTTAGGCTTTTAGCCCTTTCCTTCTTCCTCTCCTCTTTTCCTCGGTAAATTCTCAGAAGAAGGATCCCCCACGGATATTCGGGTTCTTCCTTTTTCTTTCTGGAGCCTTTTTTTCTCGACAAGGTTCGGCCTCTGTTTCATGAATCTCGTAGTACGAGTGAGCTTTGTTTTCTGGGTCATCTATTTTCCATGAACTCAATCAGCGCTTTTTGTTTTTTGTTTTCCTTTTGATTGGGTTATTTGCTTCTGTTGTGTTCTACTTTTGGTTAGTGGAATCAGCAGTTTCGGACGTGTTACAGGTCGATGTAGCCTTTGGGGTCGGATTTAGTGTTCGTTCTCCGTTGTTTGGTCTTAAGCGGAGATTATCAATCAAAGTGGAATCTGTATAATTATTTGTCACTGTATTATGGAACCGGAATCTGTTCTGGGTTTTCATCGATTTTGATTTTTTCGATTTCGGTGTAATTTTACTTAAATCAGATGAATCAGCGATGTAGGGACAGAGCTGAAAGCTTATCTGTCTTAGGATTCCTGTTACTGTTTGGATATGTTTCCTTTTTCCTCTTGGATTTGTTCTCTTTAAGTGTGGCATCCTTCTCTTTTGCAATCCAGTGATCTATACGAAGATGGTCTTTTTCTTTCACTTGCCTATGTAAAGATAAAACTGAGTTGGAAATTCTGTGTTCTGGGTTTAACAGGTTGGTGAAAGGTTTGGCCGTGATGGCGACGTTCTTTCGTGCCTCGTCGCCTTCGTGCCCAAGGCATTGCTCAAGATGGGCGAGGGAGAGCATGAAATATTGCCTGTGCAGTGTGAGAGATGGACTGTCTCTGAGTCTAGGTTTCATCAGTGTCATCAGTTGGGGCGTGGCTGAAATCCCACAGATCATCACTAATTACAGGGAGAAATCCACTGAGGGCCTTTCTATTGCTTTCTTGACGACATGGATGCTCGGGTAAGCTCCTGGGCGGGCAGTTCAAGTGTTCCGTGTTAGAGGTTTTCCCTAAATATAGATAGGCCTTGGCAGTGTAGAACTGTAGATATGTCTCTGAATTTGTTGTAAGCTGTAGCAAAGGTTTTGCCTTTAGTCAATTGAGCTCTTGTTATAGACAGGATGATCTCGAACTTGTCTTGATCTTGAACTCTTCTTGTCCTTCCCTTTTGTGCCCTTCTGCCATTCTGTCTCATCAAGACATTTTATGTATCTGATTCCATAGTTATATTCTGTAGGGATCTCTTCAACGTTTTCGGCTGCTTGATGGAGCCTGCTACAGTAAGTGAATCTTCTTAACTACATAATCCTTCAATGGCGTTTCTGGAGGATAAAACTATCAGTTAGCTAACTGAGAGTTTTTTACTTTCTTTTGCAGCTTCCAACACAATTCTACACGGCATTGGTAAAACCGAAGATCTAAACACTGTTTCATCCTAGAATGTTTCTGGTCTCTTACTTTGGCATTATTCTATTCACTTGCAGTTGTATACTGTGACCACAGCTGTTCTTTTTGCCCAAGCTATATACTATGGCCATATCTACCCTGGACTTAAGAACAGGAAGGACCAAGTGGTAATATTCCTGTTCAAGATTTTAACGATGTAGACTAGCTAACATTAGTTTGATTTAGATATTTGTTTGGTTTTCTAGGCTCGTAATTTGGATTTCCAATAATGTGTATGTTTGATAATGCAGGTGTCACACCAAAAGCAAATGGGGGCAGCTCGTAAATCCGACACAGGTAGCAATGAAGGGAAAATTGCTGAGAGGTGGAGGATTGGAGTTGATAGTCCTTGTGGAAGTCCGAGCTCACCTATCCCTTTTCCTAGGGCTCGTCGGAATAATTCTGCTGGAAGAGAATTATATTACACGTATGTATGGCGCATTTAGATTCGTAAATTTTCTCATTTGCGTGTTAAATCTAGTTTTAAACATGGCACATGATATACCGAACCATGAATAAGAAAAGGGATGATATTATATTACACTTAAGATGTATTTAGATTATTAAGCTTTTCATTTGGATCTTTGAGCTGCTTCTTCGCTCGGTTATCGAGTAATAAGAAAAGGGTTGAAATTTTGTTGCTTGTCTTACGATTTTGTCAGATCGGCAAGATCTCTGTCCAGTAGTCATACGCCACCGGCTGGATCCTTCTTAACCCAGAGAATGACTCCTCCTACTCGCCATGGTTCTTCACTTGAAGAACCCTTGCTACGTGCTCAAACTTCCCCGCTGCCTGCATCTCCTCCTGCAACCAAAATGATGTTATGCTTGGTGATTGTCGCCATTATAATCTAAATAAACCTTCGTTGTTCAGCGGAGTTTTCGTACTGAACTTCCAGCTATGTCCTTTTCTGACATGTTTGCTTTTCTCTTCTGATCAGGTCTCTGTGTTCATGTTTATTGGGACAGTAAGTCTTCCTGGTTTACTCGACGAATCAAGAAACATGACCTCGGGAGAGAGGAACCGAGTATTTGTGGTGCGAGGCATGAGAAAGCTTTTGCAGGTAGTGAAAAAGCTTCATATTAGTTTATGCATATGCTAGTTCCCTCTCCATATCCATTTCCATCAACTTAGGAACTATGCACAATCATCCATTCGGGTATCATCCTCTCTGTGTCTGCTTAAGTTTCGGTTCATGTTTCAGATTTCTAGCAGTAGCTTGGGAGAGAACCATAGCGGAGAAAGCGGTGGAATCGGAATGCTTATGGGTTGGGCCATGGCAGCCACTTACATGGGTGGAAGGCTTCCTCAGATCTGTCTAAATGTAAGGTTTATGTTGTGAAAGCACTATTCCTCTTCGTGTTCGTTGCATTCTCTGATCTTTTCTGCCAAACCCTGATCTAAAAGTTGTGATTTTCTGATTTGTATTTGCAGATGAGGAGAGGGAATGTCGAGGTGAGTAAGCATATACGAAACTAAAACCGAAATCAACATAGAAAAAGCATTCCCTTGATACATTTCTTCCACGAGAATTGCAGGGTCTGAATCCATTGATGTTTCTCTTCGCATTAGTTGGCAACTCCACCTACGTTGCAAGGTGAACACTATAAGACACGTTCAGCCCCTTCTATCCTCGTAAGATGTTTTGGAGCTCAAACCCTTTTTTTTTCCTGCAGCATACTCGTGAACAGTATGGAATGGTCGAAAATCGGGCCAAATCTGCCATGGCTCGTCGATGCAGGAGGATGCGTGATTCTCGACACTCTTGTATATATCCTTCTGCTGATCTCACCTTTGGTGCCTTCTTCTTTCTCTTTGATTACCCTCTTCTGAATCTGATCACTTTCTTCTCTGTTGTTCAGATACTGCTTCAGTTCATCTACTTCCAGTATCGATCTGGTTCAAACCTCGATCCAGAAGAGAAGCACGAATCAGCAGATGCGGTATAGGCTGGCGGAATGCTTTTTCCCCATTCTACAATGTCTCTTGTGTTCGTTTCATTTGCTTCGGACATGAAAGGCTTAAAAGAGTTTGCTCCTCAGAAGCTGGAGAAGTTTACTCCATCTGCAGAAGACAAGACAGATTCGGCGGTTTTGACTTGACACCGACAAGTTCTTTTAACTCGCGAAGATTTGTTTTTTTTTCTTTTTTTTTTTTTTGTTCTTCTCTTTCTTGATTTCTCTTCGTTAATGGCTTTTCTTCATGGTTCGATTTTCATCTAAACCTTTGTCATTTTCGATCTTGATTAATAAAGATTTTGTGGTTTTTTTCGATACACGTATATATAATGTATGTAGCGTTTGTATAATATAGAACTCTCAGGCAGAGAAGACAGTGCATGATTACGTCGAGAATCTAGTAAACATTGTACTCGTTCTTGAAAATCACTAAACGACAAAATACAACTCTTAAAGACAGGTATGCCCACATTCTCGGAGAAACGGCGGCGTATCGATATTTGGGCCTGAGAAGCCCATAAATTAATGGGCTTGGGCCTTATAAAACCTTGTGATTTTCCCATTTCTGAGAGAGCGGAGCGGAGATGAGGAAATAACGTCAAAAAACTCCCGCCGAATATTTCCCGCCAAAATTCGGAGCCTGATAAAGCGCTCCTCTCCCTCTCTCTCTCTCTCTCTCTCTCTCTTCTCTCTCAAGCGCTCGACTTTTCGCGCTACTTTTTCTTGGTCTTCTGTTGATTTGATTCTCTCATTTCTCTCTTTGGGAGGCTTAGAGCTTGAAAGATTTCGATTGAAAAGCCCTAGTTCAAAAGTAAGCAGGTGCCAATTCCCAAGATCTGAAATTCTTTGGCTGGAATTTTGGCGACAAATAAGCTCAAAGTAAGTTCATCGGTAATATCATATCTCATGCCCAATGGCCAATTTCTTTTATCTAAATTCATCCACTGATCCGGACCTGTGTACTGCTCTTGGGTAGTAATTAGAATCAGCCAGAGAACATTGGAGATTGATTACGAGAATTAGGGTTTTTCTCTCAATTAATCTGTACTATCTCCTCTTTCATGTGGGTACTTTAATATTTTTAGTGATTTGTGCATTGTTATGGTCAGAGTTCACAACAATCTTCAGAGTTTCTTGCTGTGGTCTTGGTTGAATCGCATCTGGGCATTAGTTGATGTTAGTGAACTATCATAGCGAACACAAAATTTATCTCGATTCCATTGGTATAGACCGATGATAGCTCGCCCAAGTGAATTTGAAGATTGTCGGCTGTTACTTTGCTATTACCAGTGGTTTCACGTTTTCTTTTACTATTCAGGAGCTGAATTCGGCTTGGATTTCTGAATCATTGTGTACAAATGGAGTTAAGAAGTCGCAACAATTTGCATTTTGTAAATTCCATTAAGGACGGATCGGCCAAGAGAGTGTTGAATGTGGATACCCACAGGAGGCCAAAACTAAAGTTTAGACTTTTAGAAGATGTCTACAAGGAGGGATGCCCCAAAGATGAGTGGCTCCCAAAAATCCAGCCAAGAGCAGTCAGGGAATTGGACAGCTTTCCTGACATGACAGATGTCTCCTGTCTGATGGCAGCCGAGATGAATGTCAAACATGAGCCGGAAGATTTTGATGCTGAATCAGAGGCAACTGTTTGCAAGATAGATGGAACCTGTGATGATCTTGGCTTTGGTGACATGACACTGCAGCAGATACGGAAACAATGGAAGGCGAATAAAAGGAAATGTCAGAACCGTATAAATATTGAGACTGCAAACAATGGCTCTCCCGTTAAACAAGAATGTTTCAATCTTCAACCTGAAAATGGGGGATGTGATCTTGAGGAGCCTCTTAGTTGTTGGGTAACTAAGTTACCCAGAAGACGAAAGGAAAAGAAAATAAAGCGCAGTTCTGCTCCCTCTCCAGCCAAGAGAAAAGGAGATTTCTCTGTTTCTTATGAAATCAAGACTGAGGCTTTGGAAGATTGCTGCTTGGTTTCTGAAACCATGTCTTTCTTTCCATCTGATCCTTCACCAAACTCTAACAAATCGCCAAGTGTTTCTGGAATGGTGTCGTTTGAAGTCCCCATAACTCCATCAACTGTGGAAGAAATCATTAGTGATGAGTTCATTGAGCTTCCGGATACAAGACGACAAGCTCTATGCAGTGTTATTGATAAGTTTGCCCTAGAGGATCAGGAGAATGCCGGTCCTGTAAATGCTTTGAGTGCTAGTGTTTCTGGTGAGGAGATTAGATTGGCTGATAATTCAGAGGAAACTTATCCTCAGAATTCAGATTTCTCCTGGGCGGAATCTGGGAACAAAGGTTGTGCCGAAAACCCCATCTCCTCCAAGACAAGCTTGGAAAGTGAATGTGCCAGAGAGAATCAGGAAATCATTGATCAAAATCCTGATATGGATGTGGAAGTAACTAATGGAGAGACTGTAAAGGTAGAAAGCCAAGAAACTCTCTCTGTAGAGTACTCGGGCTTGCCCTTGGTAGGTTTTGCAGAGGAGAACCACATAACTCGTGCACCATCCTCCAACTTCTCTGAAACAGACGGTTTAGAAAGGGACTATCACCCAGAGAAAAACCAGATAATCTGTTCTCCAAATTATTCATCTCCAACGGCAAGTCCCAGGATTCAAGTTCAAGAACTCGATATAGATTACATCGTTCTTGGTCTTGAATCTTGTGATTTAAACACAGTGGAAAGTTCATGTGGAACCAAAGATATCAATAAGGATGATTTGCCTGACGCATCCAAAACAACTGCTATTGATCATCAGGATAGTTCAGATTCAGCCTCTGATGACTGCATGATTTCTGGAGATGAAGATTATACGTCAGAAAGGAGACAATCCATATCCTATGGATACACAGATACAACAGAACACTGTGAACCGATACTATCCTCTAATGTGTCAGAAACTGAAGGTATCCAGCAACAAAAGCTGCGACATCCACCTGAAAAACTATTCTCGGGGAGAAAGGTCTGTGCTTTATGCCAGTCAAGTATTTTGCAAAAACCATATTTTACCTAAAATGTTCATCATGGGCTGAATTGGTGTATCAGGTCATTTCCCCATCCTCTCAAGCAAAACTTTGCAAGGCAATGGAGCAACCCGATTCACCAGAAAAAAGGATTACCAGTAAGTTTATGTCTTTATGACAAAACTGTTAAGAATGCTTTATCCTCTGTATTATTGCATCTTCCTAATCTTTTTACCTGTCGCCTTAAAATCCAGAATGGAAGGGGAAACTGTATTTCAGTAGTCAAAATGCACATAGGATTCTTAAGGCCAAAGGACTGGGAGACATTGAGAGAATCGTCGAAGCCAGTCCAACCGCAAAGCAAGTAATTCAGAAGCCAAATAATTCTGGGCAAACTCAGCATCGAAAGCCAGCAATCAAGATTTCTCGTCAAAATAGTCCAGCAGAAGCTCCACGGCGGTTTAGCACGGCATGCACCACGGTCCGAGATTGTTCACAGAACGCCATTGCCTTCTCGCAACGTCAGATGCATGATATCCAGAACCTTGCAACTAAGCTCACCAGCCAGCTGCAATCTATGAAAGAGATAACCGAAAGATATCTTCAAGACGAAGAATTCAGCCCCTCGAAACTGCCAAAGTATAACGCGGACGAGGTACTTTGCCGTTGAATCAACTCCATTGCTATTCCTTCATCATGCTTTTTCTCTCTGTTACACATAGTATTGCACCGTCTGAGTCCTCATTCTTTACAATCAAATGCTCTGTCAGGCGAGAATCGCGGTTAGAAATGCAGATAGAGCCGAAGAGACTGCGAGAAAGTGGCTTTCTATAATGGAACGTGACTGCAACCGGTTCTGCAAACTGATGGTTCGGCCCCTTTTGGTTATCATGTTCATCAAACTGGCGTCTGATTAGAGATTTTGTTCAATGTCCAACTTTTCTCTTCTTTGCCTTTTGCCTGCAGGGAATGATCCATGAAGATTCTGCTGCTTTCGAAAATATAGCAAAGAAGAAGAAAAAGAAGATAACTTTCGCAGATGATGCAGGAGGGGATCTCTGTCATGTAAAGGTTTTCGACATCGACATGGAATCTCCGTCAATGCCCGAACCATGAGAACGCACTCGGACAGAATCTTACGAGTTTCCGACAGTAAGTACATTCATGTCCTTTGGACTCGGCACCTGATCTGATCGGTGGATACATACGGAATCCGTGACATCTTTAGCTACAGTACGCAGAGAGAGCCTTTTAATTATTACCAAGTTTTCTTTTTAATTTTTTTTTATGTTGTCTGTCTGTCTGTCTTAAAGCTAATATTTTCAATTATCAAATTTGCTTTTTCCCGACAAAAAATAAAATAATACTTGAGGGTAGCGTCATTATGTCATCATGATTACGTTGACCTGTGCTGATGTCATCGCTGGCGTCTTTTGACTCTTATACATGTGTATATATCGTTACAAGTGAATCTGTATATATCGTTACAAGTGAATCTGTATAATGGTCCAATTGAATGATATATATATATTTATCCACTAATAATCTCGTTTACAACCAAATGGTCCAATTTGATAATTGCTAAATTTAGTTTCCGTGGTATTGGTGGGTCGAATAAATAAATTGCATTGCCATTAACCGGCGATTTGCAAAGCGCGAGTATTTTTCAACGGCCACGACTTTGTTCGTAATAAATGTCCACAAGTTCTAGTCAACATATATATACAAACAATCAAACCGATTAATTATTTCGTCATACATTTAATATTTATATATATATATATATATATGTATGTATGTATGTATGACACTGACTTTAAACGGTGTTTCATTGACTGTGTAAACGTGTTAGACATCTGAAATACTGACTCCAGAATATATTATAACACCGCCGTTGTTGCTACTAATTTATTGGTAACGTTAAATCAATTTCAACTCAAACACATAATTATTATTCGTTACAATTTTATACATCAGTTCGGTTTTTTCGGTTTTAGAAAAATAGATACCAATCGGTTTTTATATTATATTCGGTTCGGTTTTGATTTCGGTTTTTATGGAGAAAAAATATATTTTTTTAAAAAAAAAATCGGTTTTCAGGATTTTGACGAGAAATCTTGATTGCTGGCTTTCGATGCTGAGTTTGCCCAGAATTATTTGGCTTCTGAATTACTTGCTTTGCGGTTGGACTGGCTTCGACGATTCTCTCAATGTCTCCCAGTCCTTTGGCCTTAAGAATCCTATGTGCATTTTGACTACTGAAATACAGTTTCCCCTTCCATTCTGGATTTTAAGGCGACAGGTAAAAAGATTAGGAAGATGCAATAATACAGAGGATAAAGCATTCTTAACAGTTTTGTCATAAAGACATAAACTTACTGGTAATCCTTTTTTCTGGTGAATCGGGTTGCTCCATTGCCTTGCAAAGTTTTGCTTGAGAGGATGGGGAAATGACCTGATACACCAATTCAGCCCATGATGAACATTTTAGGTAAAATATGGTTTTTGCAAAATACTTGACTGGCATAAAGCACAGACCTTTCTCCCCGAGAATAGTTTTTCAGGTGGATGTCGCAGCTTTTGTTGCTGGATACCTTCAGTTTCTGACACATTAGAGGATAGTATCGGTTCACAGTGTTCTGTTGTATCTGTGTATCCATAGGATATGGATTGTCTCCTTTCTGACGTATAATCTTCATCTCCAGAAATCATGCAGTCATCAGAGGCTGAATCTGAACTATCCTGATGATCAATAGCAGTTGTTTTGGATGCGTCAGGCAAATCATCCTTATTGATATCTTTGGTTCCACATGAACTTTCCACTGTGTTTAAATCACAAGATTCAAGACCAAGAACGATGTAATCTATATCGAGTTCTTGAACTTGAATCCTGGGACTTGCCGTTGGAGATGAATAATTTGGAGAACAGATTATCTGGTTTTTCTCTGGGTGATAGTCCCTTTCTAAACCGTCTGTTTCAGAGAAGTTGGAGGATGGTGCACGAGTTATGTGGTTCTCCTCTGCAAAACCTACCAAGGGCAAGCCCGAGTACTCTACAGAGAGAGTTTCTTGGCTTTCTACCTTTACAGTCTCTCCATTAGTTACTTCCACATCCATATCAGGATTTTGATCAATGATTTCCTGATTCTCTCTGGCACATTCACTTTCCAAGCTTGTCTTGTTTGACCACAATTTCAGGCGATCAGAAATCCACGTATTAACGGATTGCTGATGTCACCTTATACATGTTGTCAATTTTAATTTAAAAAATAACATCAGCAATCCGTCAATACGTGGATTTCCGATCGCCTGAAATTGTGGTCAAACCGGTCAAAGATTTATCAAAGCAATAATTTGCAAACTCGAGATTTTATTCAGTGACAAGTTACAAGTTTGGGGATTGAATGACAGTTTTTCAAGTTGAAGGTTTATTTGTATATATTTTTTGCAAGTTGGAGATTTTTTAGGGGTTTTACCTTCTTAATAATAATAATAATAATAATAATAATAATAATAATAATAATTTCATTTGGACAATATCAACAAAATCGAATTAATTATTTTTGTTGACTGTAATAATCACGGGTCGTGTTATCCGGCATTCTCATTGCAATTATTAGTTTCAAGGGATATATGTATACATATATATGTGTGTGTGTTATACATACATATATATATAGCTGTTATTGGTCCAATACAAATTAAACTACCCAATATCTCGATAATTAAAAACCAAATTATCCAATGTTATAGAGAGATTAAGGAACAACGGCCATTTTGCCAACAATATAACAAATGAACTAATCAACTTTGGAGTAAAAAATACTCAAATTTGGGTAGTTCAACCGGTGAAATGGGAGCGCAAAGCGTCTGTCTCATTCCGAGTTCGAACTTCAAATTTGGGGACAGAATATATATTCTGAATCATCTAGGTGGTTACTGATTCCGAGATTAGTTTGGACCGTGGTTCAAGATACTCAATTACCTTAAAAAAGATTTGAGTAAAAATTTACATAAAAAAAACTTTTGAGTGAAAACATAAGCTTAAATTTAATTTTTTAAAAATGATGTTTAAAAACATGGATTTTATTTAAAAATACGTTATAAAAAAATAATGCATCAAAACATATATATGACATTATGAAAAATTATATAATTTTAAAAAATAATATGTAAAATTTAGAATTATTCAGACTCTTAATTTGTAGTTTATCGATAACATAATTAGCAAGACAAGATAAGTACATGTCATTCCCTAGAGTAACCACTACAAAAAAACAGTCATTTAGCAACGAAAATTTTTCGTTGCAAACCTACAAATTTCGTTGCAAAACAGTGTTTGCAACGAAATTGCAACGAAAAAATTTTCGTTGCTAACTCGTCATTGCAAACCAATATAGCGTTTCAATTCGTTGCAAATTACAACGATTTATTTTCGTTGCTATTTGCAACGCAATTATTTCGTTGCAAAAGCGTTGCAACGCTTTTGCAACGAAAAAAATGAGTTGCTAATTTTGCAACGAAATTGCGTTGCAAAATTAGCAATGCAATTTCATTGCTAAAATTAATATAAAATAAAAAAAATAATTTAGAATTTTAGGTTTTTTTAGAAGAATTAAATTACAATTTAAAAAATAATTAATTAAAAAAATATTAAATAAAATATAAATATTAAACAAAAATAATATAGATATTAAATAAAGATAATAAATATATATATATATATATATATTTGTAGAATTATAAAGTTTATTTAAAAGTTATAAATTAAGGTTTATAAATAAATAATTAACAAAATAATAAAATAAATATTTAATAAGAATAATAAATATATTTTTATTTGATTTTTTTAAGAGTTGGGATAGAGAGAGGTTTTAGATAATTTTTAGAGTGAGAAATTGTTGATGAATTGTGTTTGGAATGTGTTTGGATGTTGAATATATAAAAAACATTGCAACGCAATTTCGTTGCAAATTTGCAATGAAATTGCGTTACAAATCCAATTAGCAACGAAAATTCGTTGCAAAAGGCGTGAAAACCATAATTAATCGCAGCCACAAATTTATTTTAAATTTGTAACGCAATTTCGTTGTTAATTGGATTTGCAACGCAATTTCGTTGCAAATTTGTAACGAAATTGCATTGCAAAACCAAATAGCAACGAAATTGCGTTGCAAATTTATATATTTACTTTTTGACGGTCAAATCATATTAATTATTAAATAATAATTTTTGCAACGAAATTATTTCGTTGCAAAGCATTGCAAAAGGAAATTCGTTGCTAATCGTTGTTGATTTTAAAGAAATAATTTTGAAACGATTTTGCAACGCAAATATTGCGTTGCAAATTAGCAATGAAATTATTGCGTTGCTAATTGTAATAAAAAATTTTACAATTGCAACGATTTTGCAACGCTTTGCAACGAAAAATTGCGTTGCAAAATCGTTTTCATTAAATAACGTTGCAATTTCGTTGCTAACTTTGCAACGAAATGCATTTCGTTGCTAATGGCATGTTTTTTTGTAGTGAACTAGTAATGGTAATACATGTTAATTTTTCTTACCTAAATCCATTTAAATTTTTGTATACTTATATCATCCATAATAATTAATAACTATCAAAAAATCTATATTATTTTTTGTCAACTAGTTTTTTTTATCCGCATTTTTTTTATAGTTGTATATGTTTCGATCTTGTCCATTTAAAATAGTGTAGGTTAAAGTATAACAAAGTCGGAGACATATATTATCCGCAAAAACAGATTCAGTGTAGACATTTCTATTTGTTATACAGATATCATGTGTAACATATATTATTTAAAATGATTATTTTATCTTTATATTTATACAACATACATATATATATATATATCATGTTAAAATGAGTATGTTATCTTTATGTCAACTTTTATTAATTAGTTGCATTTGGTAATGTGTTTTTGTGTTTTCGGATTTGTAAACCATGAAACATTTTATTTTTATAAAAAGAATTAATATAAAAAATTTTAACAATACAAATTCTACATTCGGATATAAAACATGTTACCCGAAACACGGGGATACATGTAAAATAAATAACCTCGAAAATTCAGATACCATACTAGGAACCACCCCTAGTTTAAGATTTTCGGATCGCGCTAAATCTTACTACGACAATTAATATAAATCTTAGGATGACATTTTATATATATATATATATATATATATATATATATATATATGTTAAGTGACGGGTACTTGCTTTAACAACAAGATGGGTTGAAAATAAAAAGCAGATCGATCGATATGCCAATAAATAAATTGGAAATAAATGTTTCATTCTAGTCAAATAATATAATACTAGTATATTTTAGTTGTCTAAAATAAATTTTATATATACTCTTACAATTCTGAATAAAAAATTACAAAAGAGTAAAAATAAATTTTATTTTTAATTACAACTAAATAATAGCTCAATCTAAATCGAATTCACAAAAACTCAAAACCAAAAATAATAAAATAAATAAAATTGTCTAAAACTAAACTGTATATTGAACTATATCTAGGGATATATATTTAAAGTAAATAAATGACTGAGATAATTAAAAGAAAAACAAAGAGGATAGAGGATAAATTGGTTAAAATTCGAGTTTTATTTTGAGATGAAAATGGAAAAAAATAATAATAATATAGGGAGACATGAAAACGCGTAAAGAGGTGACGGAGATTGACCGTCAATCATTTTGTGTCTTTTTTTTTTTGTTAACTTCTTTTAAACCCCACATGCATGAAGCCTCTCCATTCCCCCACACCACATACACGCACGCATATGTATATATAATACAAATATTATATATGCTTCGCATTGTAAAATTATCTTGTTTATGTAGTTAGGCTCTACTAATTAATCATGAAAATTAGGTAGATCGACATATATATATATATATATATATATATATCGGTACATGCATGCATGCATGGAGTAAAGTACGTGATAGTGGCTACTGTATTCAACTATCATTACGAGTGAGTGATGAAGTTTACCGGTTTCTTGACCAAATCGAAAATGGATAAGTCCATTTATATATTAATGACCATATAAATTAAATAACTATGAATTTTTAAGACTTTTTTTTACTTGTTAGATGGTTGAGAAATAACAAAATCATTTCAAAGTATTAGATTCGATTCTACCAATGAGAAAGAGAGATGCAATTATTTACGTAATTAAAGATGGGTTGATTGTGAAATCAAAAGATTAATTAAACCAAAGTCCCAATGTACCTCTAGGTTGTATAAAAAAAATTAAGGTCTTGTTTGGTCATATTTAAATATATGCTTATATATATACATTGCATGCCTATAAAATATGTGTATCACATTCCCTTCGCAATCGACGCAAATGTTTATCTCAAGTATCTTAATTTGTTTTGCTTTTTAATTAATGGTCAGAGATCTTGTTATTAACACAGGCAATTTAAATACTCATTTTATCTGTTGGTCCCACAAAGCAATTAATTACAAAGCTTCAGATTTCTCTCTTGATTTTGTATTTCAAAGTGTGGGAGGAATTAGCAAAGTCATTATCCAACAATTAATTAACGAATTGAATATAAAAACAGCGGGAGATGGGAGAGAGCGGACTCGGAGCTGAGTCAGAGTTCCGTACGAGTGAGTTGACGCGTGCCCCTTTCTCTCTCCTCACCACGCGGTTTCCTTCTTTCCCCGCCGTCCTATTTATCCCCCTTCTTGCTCACTCTCTCTCTCCCACTTCTTCTTCTTCTCATCCTCCTAGAAACCCTAGCTCGGAAAGATGCACTGATACATTTCTTCCTTTTTTTTTCCGTCGTTAGATCGATCTCTGATTTCTCTCTCTCTCTCTTTTTGTTAATTTAGTGGGTTTTTTTTGTTGGAATCTCGCCGGTTATGGCGTCATCGGAGGGGTTAGCGAGCGCAGGGGCATGGTCGTTCAAGCAGAGCTTCGGTATCGATTCATGGCTGCTTCCGGAGTCGAACTTCTCTCGTGACAACGATTTGCTCGCCAGAGCTCTCCACAAATCCATCTCGACCACTCACCACGACCACAACACACTCCTCCTCCCCGATCCTCTTTCTCCCTCCGCGATCTCCGAGCCTTCGCCGGCTCTTTCTAACGTCTCATGCGGTTCCTATCCGGAAATCTCCGGCACGAAACGGAAGCGGAACGGCGGTTCTGGTGTTGCTGGTCCCAGTGGTAAACCTCCGAAGCGGAGATCTCGAACTTCGAAGAAATCTCAGACAACGTTCATAACGGCGGATCCGTCGAATTTCCGGCAGATGGTGCAGCAGGTCACCGGCGCAAAGTACATCGGCTCGTCCCACAACATTTTCTCTCCGATCGTGAAGCCGGAAGCTAAGAGGTTCGCAGATCAGGTGCAGTCGGACCGATCGGGGCTCCCGACGCTCGATACGTCGGGTTTTTTGTCGAATCATCACCAGGAGAGTCTGGCGGCGGGAAACAACGCGTTTTCCGGCGACGAAATTGGTTTGATGGCTTCGCCGATCACTTTATTTCCGCCGTGTACGACGGCGGATGCCGGCGGCTCCGCCGCGGAGTTCGATAACTACCCAAGCTTTCCGACGCTGGAGTCCTGGAAAGTCATGTGATATGTTGCTATTAGGGTTTAGATCAATTCGGCTTCCTTTTCGTTTCTCTTTTATGAATATCATCCTCCTTGTGGTTATGGAGTCTGTTCATATTTTTGGGAAATCGGTGTCATGGAATTTTATGGAAATTAATAACTTTTGCCGGTTAAGAAATTCGGTGTTTGTATTATGTTTCAGATTTTGTTCGATTATTTTTAAGAATTTATGTTATTGTATCGAATTTTGCTTTTATTAGCAAAATATCTCCTTCTACGTACGTTCACCATCTCGAGCCACAAGTTTTTGAAATTTAAATGTTACTTTGGAGGAATAATTGTTATTAGAAAGTTGGGTTTGGTACCATAAGATTCTCCAAAATCATCCGTCTCGAAATCAATAGTACTATAAGATTTTAACATTAAATTAATTTGGGAGTTTAATCAACCTGTCTTTTCAACGTCAAATGTGTGAAGGTGTCCTTGGTCGTGCCCGTCTAAAGGAAACGGGATAATATACGTATACCATTCATATATTATATATATATATATATATAGTAATGGTCCCGGTTAAATATCGTAAGTCAACATCATACAGAAAGACATGTCAACATTATCAGTCTCCTCCAATTCACTGACACAAATCCATAGATTTTTTAAGAGGCCCTAACTCCCCTAAGCAATCTCCAAATCTCAATTATTTATATATATATATATATTGGCAGATCCAGAATTGTTTTTGGGTGACGACAATAGTAATATGTTAATAATTTCATTTTTGGAAAATATGTTTAAGAGGTGTGAAAAAAAATTTACAAAACATAAATGGTATTAAAAATTAAAGAAAAAAAAGAGATTGTTTTGATAGGATAAAAATGGTGGGGACCACATCAGGTCACACTTAAAATTTCACCAATTTTTTTTTAAAATTTACAAAATAATATTGTTTTTTCAATTTTGAGTATGGGCCTATGGGGGTATTGGATTTCACTCCCTCCGACGTAGGTCCTCCTGTGTATATATATCTTAGATTACATACAGAGTGTATGAGAAAAGAAACGTCATCAAACAAGACTTTGAATGGAGTTGGTTTTTATTTTGAATTTTGATTTTTAGTTTTTTACATTCTATAATATTTGTAAATCTAAAAAATATAGTTTTTTTTTTAATTTTTTATTGATTTGTTTTTAGAAAAAATAATTTTAAAAAATTTTAATGATAGTTTTTTTTTTGTTTTTAGATTCTAAAAACTTCAATCATTCAAGTTCAAAGTGTTCACGAGTATTAGACGTTAAGAAGAATATGTCAAAAAGTGATCGTGTTCGGCTAATTAGTCAAAAAAAGGATTATATACAAAAAAAAAAAACACAAATATAAAAATACTCTTATTGCGTTTGGTTGGTGATGATCGGAAAAAGCTGAAATTGACTCACCCTTCTTCTCCAGGCAATATATATATACATATATATATATATATATATATAATATAATATGCATGAAAACGATATGGACTCAGTTTCCACAATGCAGAGGAAGCTCTTTTCAAGTCAACGTAAAATGACACAAACAAAACAGAAACCCCGAAAGTCGTACGTCGTGTCCGTATTTTTTTTTTTACAGCAAACGTCATCCGTTGAATTTCGAACCCCAACCATTACAAATGTCGTGTTTGACCCTAAACCCATAAACTTAGATACGTGGAAAACACACACACACACACACACAAAGCGTCATTCTTACTCGATGAGTTACGTATGTTGAAATCCGGATTCGAACTCGAACATGAATTATATTACCCGTGAGACAAATTTTTAATACCCACGGATACACAAACCCAACGGATTTTAGATATATTTTGATTAAAAATTCAAAAATCAATAGATTCCATATAAATCATTTATAAAATCATCGAAAAATATTTATATCCAAAATAAGTATCTCATAAAACGATAGTTTTTTTTCATCTAAATAAAATAAAAATATTAAATATTGATAGATTTCTTTATAGTTTTCTAATAACTATAAAATATATTGTTATTTTTTATTATTTGGGTATCCACGGGTAATTCACCGTCCCGAAAACATTAATCCGAATCCATATCCGAATTTCAAGTTTAGACATATCAAAACCCGACCTAAAGTGGATACCCAATTTTCGGGTATTTTTGTCCACCCTTAATCAATACAATGCTGCACCTGTCCATATATATTGATCTATCACTCAGGAAGGAAAATGCCCTTTTTTGGAGAGAGAGAGAGAGAGAGAGAGAGACCGAGTCATGTGGGCGGTGGAAGAGGCAGAAGCAGAGGGGCCATAAAATTGACAAACTTGTGTATTCACGACAAAAAAAAGAGTTCAATGCATGCGGCGACATGCATTGTGTTATGGTTTCGCCTTTGGGGGGTTTCATTTTCTGATAACAGACGCTTAAAATGTCAATGTCGTTGTCTCGTACGTGGGTTCGGTCCCTCTATTCCAAAACAGTTACATGAATGCTGCATCATTAATTGAATTACTCCACACAACACACAAAGAAATATATAACTAGCATTCGGGGGGCATTTGTTCATTTGCCCCCCACTTGGCTTATGTTTTTATAGTGTTGTAAATTTTTATATGAATGCATAATAACTACTATGTATGTATGTATGTATGTATGTATGTATGTATGTATGTATGCATGCATGTATGTATGTATGTATGTATGTATGTATGCATGCATGTATGTGTGTATCTCTATTAATTATGATATGTGAATTAATATCATATGATATGCTCATGGATGCAAAAACAGTGGAAAGTGCACACGAGATCGTATTGGGCCTCAGCTCTTGGGTTAGGCCCAATACAAATCTTCTGAAACGAACGGCCCACCGATTTGGGGGTTGTACTTTTCCGCCAAGGAGACAAACAATTGATCAAATTGGTCCGTCAAATATAAAATAAGAGCCTTTGAGTGTATATATATATATATAGGTCGATTTTACACAAACAAAAATGGTATTTAATAAGAACAATAAATTAAAGAATAAACAGACAAAACAACGGAAAAAAAAAACACAATATATGAAATGCTAAATCACAATCACATAATGGCGCATGCATGAACGTTGTCGTCGCTGAAGAGATGATAAAGGGTCTTCTCGTCCAAGATGTTGGAATGAGGTTTGCTGTCGGGAGAGTAACCGTTGAATGCTGTCTGCTGGTCCACGTACTCGGAGGCGTACGGATAAGTGTACTCTCCGTTGTACGGGAATGGCCAGAATTCGGCCGTCCGTCCTGTCCTTCTCACCGTCCTCAGAACCTTCATCCGGTCCACGTACCCTGTCACCGTCACCTTTTGATTCTCCATGTCGATCTCCACCATGTCCACCCCTACAAATATATATGTGTGTGTGTGAACCATCGTATAGTTTTATCATTATATGATTTTGTGATATGTGTGTGTGTGTATATATACATAAACCTTATGAAGAATGTCTGAGAGGGAGGATTTCAACTCATGCATTTTTATTTTATATATCACCGAATACGTCATTGTATATTGAATTTGTTTCTAGCCATCTTCGATATCTTGATATATATGATCATATTTTATACATTTTTGCTAATGTTTTGTAATATATTTATATATATATTCGTCGACGTACCATCGAGTTTGGAAATGGCTCTTCGGACCTTCTTTTCACATCCTTTGCAATCCATGTCCACCAAGAGCTCCACGATCTAAAACCGTATATATATAAGGAACCGTGAAATCAAACTTGAAAACGACGAACGAACGTTTAGTCACGTATATGGAGAAATAAATGCAAGACCAAGGGCGTGGACACGTACGGACAAGGCATTGGATAATCGAAAATTCCCACGTCTCCAACCGGGCATGATACCAAATAAACGACGACCACCTTTGTTATATATGAAACCTTAATTCCTCCAAACACTTGTTTTGCTTCTTATAATCTCTGCATACTCATATTTTTTGTGTGCATATATATAGATATATGCGTGTTTGTGTATTATTGCACGTAAACGCGTTTGCGTCTTGTGAAATACAAACAAAATTATAGTTCAAAAGCTTAATGCATGAGCTTGTGTTTGGGTGTCGCCAGATATATATTTTTCCATTACATACATATATATATATACATATATTTATGGCTGTTACATATTTTGGATATAGAATAATTCAACCCAATTCGGGATTATTTTGTCACGTTGAGCTGGCGATTGCCCATATAATATATGCCGCTATTTGACGTCTGTAAGAATCTTCTCTTTAGGATAAGAATCTCTTTCTTCTGAATTTCTTGGAAGAAAACATGTTGTTTATTTCCTAAGTTAATGAATTATATATATGTATATATATATATATATATATATATATATAATTCAATTAATCTGGAGAAAAAAGTGCTATTTTAGGACATAACCTAGGACAGGGTTTTGATGAACTCCGGTTATCTTCTTCATTAAGACAAGAGCTGTTATAAAGTCATAGGTTCTGAAACCGTGAAGCGTGCAAATGGCCGCAATTACAGCAAGAACCTGCGTGTAATTTCCCTGAAGCTTTCTATAAGCCATTACTTGAAGCAATCATCGTCATCGTCATCATCATCATCATCCATATTAAGTATAAATTAACAATTTCGTTATGCTTAGCTGGTGCCTAGCTGGCAGACGAGTTGGTTATAGAATTTGTTACGATTAGTTAGACTTTGTAATTGTGTAAATACAGTACAGAGTATGGTTTTGGTTCATAATGAGAAAATAAGAAAATTTTCCCTCTCTCGTGTTCTTTCTTTTCCTCTCATTTCAAACTTTGTCGATCTGTTGTGCCAATTCTAATATGGTATCAGAGCGAAGATCTTCTGCTGTTTTTCATCTTTTGGAGACATTCTGATTGATTCTTCTTCGATTGGATTTGAGTTTCTTTTTCTTTTGACTGATAATTTTCTGGGAAAATTCTTCAATTTCCTGGGAAAATGTCTGATAATTCTTCGATAACTCTATCTGATTCACACAATAATCCATTTTACCTTGGGTCAAATGATCAGACGAATCTCGTTCTGGTGTCGAAGATTCTTACTGACCATTCTGATTTCAGTTCATGGCATCGTTCGATGTCTATGGCTTTGGAAGGTCGAAACAAGCTTGGTTTTGTGGATGGAACAATTGTCAAGCCTGCCGATTCTGATCCAAATGCTGTATTATGGTCTCGGAACAACACGATGGTGAGTTCCTGGATTCTTCATTCAGTATCTGCCGATATTGCTTCTAGATTGTTATATGTCAAGACAGCTAAAGGAATGTGGGATAAGATTCTGAAATGTTTTGAGCAGACGAGTGCTCCTCGACGTTTTAGTATTAAACGTCGTATGAATGCTCTTAGACAAGGTTCTTTGAGTGTAGCTACATTTTACAATAGACTTGTTGCTCTTTGGGAAGAGAAGAAGGCGATACAGTCATCGCCTTACTGCAAGTGTGGCAAATGCACATGTGGTGTTGATCAGAGGTGGAATGAATATAATGAGGAGGATTTGGTTATGGATTTCCTGTTCGGTTTGAATGACTCTTTTGAGAGCGTCAGAGAACAGATTTTATTGATAGAGCCATTGCCAGACCTAGAGAAAACTTATCATCTAGTTTCTCAACAAGAACATCAGCGCTCTATTCGCCTGTCATCTCTGTCAGACAATCCTATACTCCACACCTCAGACTCTGCCACAAACATTTCAGACTCTGTTGCAGCTGTTTCAGGATATCATCAGAAGCAGAAGCAGAAACCTCTGTGTACTCATTGTGGCATGTATGGTCACACAGTTAACAAGTGTTACAAACTTCATGGATATCCACCTGGATACAAGTTTAACTCCAAGACATCAGAACCGAAGCAGCAGTTTGCAACTTCTAAAGTTGTCAATTCTGCTAAAGGACCTGTTGCGAATGTTCAAAATGTTACAGGTACTAAGCCCCAATCTAATATACCTGGTAACTCCTTATTATCTGCTGAACATTTGAAGCAGTTGTATATGATGCTTGGAGAACACTTGAATGTGACCACTGCGGCACCGAAGATTACCAGTGCTGGAGCTCCTGAGACCACAACATATTCTGGTAATGATCAAACTATATCTTCATTGATCAGTTTTGCTGAAGTAGTGTTGTCTGCTTTGCATTTGAATGGTGTTTGGGTTGTTGATTCTGGTGCGTCTATCCATGTTTGCATTGAGAAGAGTCTCTTTTCCGACATGAAAACCATTCCAGCAACAACTGTTTCTTTGCCAAATGGTCAGAAATTTTATATCACTTCTGCAGGGACAGTTAGACTTAATGAACATATCATTTTGTCTAATGTTCTATTCATTCCTTCTTTTTCTTTCAATCTCATTAGTGTCCCTTCTTTGTTGAAACAGTCCAATCTCTCATTTCATTTTACTTCCACTTCCTGTTTCATTCAGGATCATACTCGGGATTGGATGATTGGGAAGGCTGATCTTCGTCACAATCTCTACATTCTGGATCCTGCTTTTCAGCCGTCTCTCACTTCCAATTTTTCTTCCTTTTTATCTTCTTCATTCTGTAATGCTTTAGCGGTTGATACCAATTTGTGGCATCAACGTTTAGGGCATCCTTCTATAACTAAAATCAAGAAACTTTCTTCTATACTCAAACTTTCCAAATGTTCAGATGATGTATCTCATTGCAGCATTTGTCATTTTGCTAAACAGAAAAGATTACCTTTTGATTCCTATAATCGTTTGTCTTCTTCACCTTTTGACTTGATTCATATGGACATTTGGGGTCCTTTTCATGTTGTTTCGGTTGATGGATACAAGTATTTCTTAACGCTTGTAGACGATGCTTCTCGAACAACTTGGGTATATTTTCTGAAATACAGAAGTGATGTTCTGGCCGTTTTTCCACAGTTTGTTGAAATGGTTCAATGTCAGTTTAGGACTCAGATTAAGGCAATAAGGAGTGACAATGCACCTGAATTAGCTTTCTCTGAACTCTGTTCTAGGAAGGGGATAAAGCACTATTTCTCGTGTGCCTACACCCCTCAACAGAACTCTGTAGTGGAAAGGAAACATCAACATCTGTTGAATGTTGCTAGGGCGTTGTTGTTTCAATCGAATCTGCCACTACAGTATTGGCCTGAGTGCATAAGGACTGCAGTCTATTTGATTAACAGGACACCCTCTCCTTTACTAAACAATGTCAGTCCTTATGAGATCATAAATCAGAAACCTCCTTCATATTCCCATTTACGAGCCTTTGGGTGTTTGTGTTATAGTTCTACCTATGCACATGAGAGACATAAGTTCAGTCCAAGATCAAATCAAGCAGTTTTCATCGGATATCCTGAGGGTTATAAAGGATACAAACTGTTAGATTTGGAGAGCAATGCTATATACATCTCCAGAAATGTGGAATTTCATGAAAATCTTTTTCCTCTTCTTTCAAAACCGTTGTTAGATACTCAGTCTGACAACATTTTTTCACAAGCAATACTACCTCTTTCAATTCCAGATGTTTTATCATCTGAGAATATTTCATCTCCACATATAGCATCTGTAGATCCTCCTGTTTCTTTATCTACAGATGTTTCTGAAATTCCACAGTCTTCTAATGACAATGATAGACCTAGGAGACATGCTAAGATGCCTTCATATCTTCAGGAATATCATTGTTATTCAGCTCGACATCACACAGCAAGCCTACCAAATGAAACCGAACCTTTATATCCATTGTCATCAGTATTATCTTATGACAAACTTTCTGTCCCTTACCAGTCTTACATTTTTCATCTTAACTCAGAAACGGAACCTAGAACTTTCAAACAGGCTGTGAGCTCAGATAACTGGAAACGAGCGATGGATGTTGAGCTGACTGCATTGCACAATAATGGTACTTGGTCAGTTGTTTCTCTGCCAGAAAACAAGAGAGCAGTGGGGTGCAAATGGGTTTATAAAATCAAGAGAAAGTCAGATGGCAGTATTGAAAGGTACAAAGCGAGATTAGTGGCCAAGGGTTTTACTCAACAGGAGGGAGTTGATTTTATTGATACATTTTCGCCAGTAGCTAAACTCGTTACTGTGAAGTTGTTGCTAGCTCTTGCAGCAATTCAAGGATGGAGTTTGTCACAAATGGATGTAACCAATGCATTTCTTCATGGTGATTTAGACGAAGACATATATATGTCCCTTCCCCCAGGTTACACTTCTGATCATCCATTGCCTGTGAATCCTGTTTGTAAACTTCATAAAAGTCTGTATGGTTTGAGACAGGCATCGAGGCAATGGTATACCAAGTTTAGCTCTGTTCTCTTGGATGCTGGATATGTTCAGTCACAAGCTGATCATACTCTTTTTACTTGGTCATCTGAAGGTTCTTTTGTGGCTCTTCTTGTTTATGTCGATGACATAGTCATAACTGGAAATGATGCTGGTGCTATTCAGAATTTGAAGGCTTTGTTGCGTCTGCATTTTCAGATCAAAGATTTGGGAGATTTGAAGTTTTTTTTGGGGCTGGAAATTGCTAGAAATAAGTCTGGTATTTCTGTATCTCAAAGGAAATATTGTCTTGAATTGCTTGAAGATACAGGATTGCTGGCTAGCAAGCCATTATCAGTTCCAATGGATCCAAATACACATCTGTCTCAAAATTCTGGAGCTTTGCTGGCAGATGCTGATGTAACTTCATACAGAGCACTTGTTGGTCGGTTATTGTATTTGACGATAACTCGTCCGGATATAACTTTTGCAGTCCATAAACTTTCACAGTTTATGTCAAAGCCCACTGAAGATCATTGGAAAGCAGCGCAACGTGTAGTTCGATATCTGAAAACAAATCCTGGTCAAGGATTGTTTTATTCAGCTCAGTCGGAACTGCATCTCAAAGCTTTTGCTGATGCTGATTGGGGTACATGCCCAGACTCGCGTCGTTCCGTCACTGGATTTTGCATTTTTCTTGGCTCGTCTCTGATATCTTGGAAGGCTAAGAAGCAAAACACAGTTTCTAGGAGCAGTACCGAAGCTGAGTACAGGGCATTGGCAAACACAACTTGTGAGCTTATATGGATTGATCATTTGTTGCGAGATTTTCAGGTTGATTATGTTAAACCTGCAAATCTCTATTGTGACAACAAATCTGCGATTCATCTCGCTTCGAATCAGGTTTTCCATGAGCGTACAAAGCACATAGAAATTGATTGCCATCTTGTGCGTGACAAAGTGAAACAGGGGTTTATTCGGCCTATGCACGTGAAGACAGAACATCAGCTGGCAGATGTTTTTACTAAGTCTTTACAGCCTTCTGTGTTTCATGCTATGCTGCAGCGTTTCCAGGTTTCAAGTCTTTTTCTACCGAATCAGACTTGAGTAGGGCGTATTAAGTATAAATTAACAATTTCGTTATGCTTAGCTGGTGCCTAGCTGGCAGACGAGTTGGTTATAGAATTTGTTACGATTAGTTAGACTTTGTAATTGTGTAAATACAGTACAGAGTATGGTTTTGGTTCATAATGAGAAAATAAGAAAATTTTCCCTCTCTCGTGTTCTTTCTTTTCCTCTCATTTCAAACTTTGTCGATCTGTTGTGCCAATTCTAATAATCCAAAACCTTGTAGTTATGGTTTTTTTTTTCTTTTTGATCTTCTCATTCCTTCCTTGGACCCAGAAAACAGCAGAGGAGAAGCAAATGTCCAATTTTTCCGGAGCCCACAGCCGGTTTACGATTTTCGCGGGGGCCATACTCAAAACGCTAAATCCATTAAACCCTAATTCCCATGAAACCCTAAATCTATCACACGAAAGAAAGACAGATGAAGAGGGGGCGGGAGACAGAAAACGATACCGTTTCATGGAATTCCCAAGACGGCGTCGTCTCTGCTGTTTCTCTGACGTGTATTTACCCGTTTGTCACGTCATTGCAGACTAACGGCGTTTAGATGGTTTTGAAGAAATCTTTAAAATGTATGGGTTTAACCGAATTTTAGAAAATAGTTAAGGGCTTGTTTTGCAATTTAATCTAACTTGTCGGAACAAAAAAAGTTCAAAATCAAAACCCCTAATTTCCTAGCTTTACCGGTTCACTTTCTTCCCCCGGCTTCTCCGTCTCATCCCCTCCATCTTGCCGGCGACGATCAACCACCACTGGCATCCGCTTCATCTCCCGGTCCGGCGAAAACTTTACATTCACCGAGTGATTGAACCTTGTTATAGAAATGTTCGCTGGATTTGGACCCGGTAACATTTGAAGTTCACTATCAGTTTCAAGCTTCAGGCCGGAAAAATGGCTTCCTTTCCTCATTCTGGTCTGGTTGCTGTCTGCGAGGTCAACGGAGACTTGAGTAAGCATTGCTCTCAGTTCCCAGTGCTACCCATATAGTGTCGTTTTCGATATGTAATCTGAAAATTGAGTTTAGGGATTTGAATATCTGAGCTTATGGGTTTCTTACCGGATGTCCAAAATGCAATTACGGCTCAGAGTTTATCTGACGGTCGAGCTGAGGAGACTTGCGCAAAGCTTCTCGTACGTGGACAGCTTATGTGCTTTCTTCACTGTCAGTTTCATATAGCCTGACGTGAATGTATATAGTGAGGCTTGTACTGAAGATTCTAGTCTAGTTTCTGATATTTGTCGAATTTGGATTTGTTCATCGCAGGGAATGGTATTCTTCCTGTTTCGTTAGAGTTGGGACCTAACCCTCAGAGTCAGCAGCTTTAAGCAGGAAAATGAACAACAAGAGGGAGGAGATAGCGGAAATGCCGAGAGGAGAGGACTGGTGATGACACTGCAAGTCGCTGATAAACGCCTTTTGCATCCCACTGATGTAAGATTCTTGACAACACGATTTCTCATTGTTACTGTTTAGCTCTTTAAATGGTAGGAGACAGACAATGATGTTTTCAGAGTCCAGATTGACTCTGATGACATGTTTTTGGACAGAATTTGTCTTAGTGAAACTGTGAAAGGACTAAGGCTTCCTGTATTAGCAATTTGGTGAACTGAAGGATTAATTGTCTATGTATGTAGGGGAATGAATGCTACCATACGACGTTTTAGGAAATGGGCAATTGTCTTCTCTGAAATATCAGACAGGCATTTCTGTATCTGTTGAATAAAGCCTTGGCTTGATTTATCTTATCTCTATATACACCATATTTCGGAGATTGATCTTCAAGGAGTGAGTTTGCATCAACACAGGCACATGGTTGCCTTCATTTCTGGACCAAGTCAAGGTTACAATTCGCAATTACGAAGACAAGGGTCCGGTTTTATGTTTCCGTTCCTGCTTCCGCTGCACGTGTTTCGAGAAATTTGATGCACAGTGACTTCTTGTTTTAAACTAGTCCACGCAGAATAGGTCCTGCCCCTGGAAGATATACAGGGATTACCTCAAAAACTTGGAACTCAATTTAGTTAGGCAAGATAATAGATATATAACATCATCACTACTCGAGGAGTAAAGCTAAATATGTCCTGCTTGTTTTACCGGAGATAGCTTCTTTGACGGGCAGGTAAACAATCCAATCGTTGTTAAACTGAATCCTCTCGCGCTAATCTTTTCTTTCCTCGTCTTGCTAATATCGCCTCTGAACAAAATGTAGTGATGGAATTGAGAGGATAGCTTGGGATTCATCAGGTGAGCGTTTGGCTGTGTCATACAGGGGAGGGGATGACAATTACAAGGGCTTGGTTCCCATTTATGACACACGAAGAACACCCATTGTGTCAGCCTCGCTTGTGCAAGTCTTTCCAGGTATCTATTCTTGGGTATTGTCTCAATCAGAGATATAAAATCATCAGACAAATCTCTGCTTTATCATTACGGCGGTTTCATTAGAGGGCCAGGAGAAAACCCTATTCCTCTATTGTTTTCGTTCCATAACAAGTTCAAGGAAGGTCTACTGCTTTCGGTGGTAAGCTAATGTTGATAACGTTAGTTCACAAGATCATATTCACGTTTTATGAACCGGACTCGCTGAACCATCTGGCGATAACAGGACTGTTCTTATCGATGTTCCTGCTGTGTTGGAGCACCGGATTCTGCTGCACATATCCGCTTATATTATGGTCACATGTTCTTCCCTAATCTAAGGACAGAACACATCCGAGTTCCATGAACTTCACTGTAATAACTGCTCGGTTCGATGCATAAACGGTGACTCGTGGGCTTAAAACTCAGAGCTTTGATACTATTCCAGAAAAACAATGGTGGCAAGGTTGTGGCAATTGTGCATCTGATGGGAAATCAGGGAAAAACATTACACATGGGATTCTCAGTCTTTTTCCTTAGACATTCTTGAGCTTCTTCATCTTGGAAGGCGGCCACCGGCCCTTCTTCCTCATCTTCCGCTTACGAAGAAGCCTTTTCCTGCGGAGACGGATCTTCTTCGCCAGCTTCATCTTCATCCTCTGTTCCATCAACTGCTGCTCCTTTGACTGCAGTGGCAGTTCTTCCACTGGGACTACGGCCTTTGGTTCCTCAGTGTTCCCGCCCACACCCGAAGCTGCCGCTTTCACCATCACCATTGCGGCAGGTCTCTCGCGGCGGGTAATACCCGAGTTTGCTCCGAGAAAGATTTGGTTACAGGACGAAACGGCATTGGCTCTGAACCCTAGACGCGACCTGAAAACTGGTAGTGTCATGGAAGAAAAGACTAGGAAAGTCAGATAACAGAAAGCCTCAAAGCTAGGAGAGACATCAATGCCAAGTGTTCGATGAAATGTCTCAGAGAAAGTTCGTCGAGACCAGAGAATTCAGCATAAACCAGAGTAGACAATCACGCATTCCGAATAAACCCAGAAGAATCGAATCAAATTCGAATCCGGAGTCTTTCAAGGTAAGTTCCGAAGACAAATTCCAATCGCCCAATGTCAATGAAGCGAAAGCGAGAAGACCCAGAAAGAGGAAGAAGTACCTGATGAAGGTGAAGGCGAAGGCTGAAGGCGAGAAGAAGAAGAGAGAGAAGGGAGAGAGTTGAAGCAGAGAAGAGCCATCTTCGTACGGACGAGAGGATTTCCTCTTCACTTCCTCATGTGGAGTTTTGGGTGGCTTTGGTTCTGGATAAGCTCTTCTTCGCATCTCGCGTCTTTCAAAACGTCAAATGTCGAAGGGTATTTTCGACCTTTCATCAATTAAGCTCAGGATATGGGACATTTGCAGAGGCAGGCAACGCGGTCAAACTATAATGGTGGTTAAAATCTGTTTTATTTATCACTGAAAATCTAGACTTTGGAGACCAAATATATATATATATATATATTAATGTTTTATCCGATTAATTGTGTGTGTATATATATGAGATGATGTTCCATTTATACGGGGCTTTTGACTAACAAAAATGCAAACCTTGACCGATTTCAGAAGTGAGACTTGTTGTTGACTCGTGACACGTGGCATGATGGGTATTTGAAATTAGGCGGCGAAAAACAGGGGAGATGATGTGATGGCGAGAAGGCTAAGTTAAGGTAGTTCCAGAGACAGATGTCTCTTGTGTTTTTTTTTTGAAGGAAAAAAAATCCAATGGAGGAGGACGAAGCTTTCAAATCCGACAAACAAATCTTATCACCAACCAACAACCAACAAACAACAACAACAACAACAGGAGGAGGAGGAAGAGGAAGAAGAAGAGGAGGGAAGAAGCTGAACGCCTGCAGCAGACGCGGCGTTTCCGAAACGCCGAATTTCATTTCTCTCTTGCTGCTCAAAAGAAGAACCAAGGGAGGGGCGCGTCAATGGACGTGAAGCAGCTGTGGGCGTTTGGGTTTGGCCGCGGATTTTAAGATTCCCTGAGGAAGGAAAAGAGGTTTGATGAAGATGATGAGAAAGAAAAGCTGTCAGGTTCATAGTGCCCCTCCTGACGGTATCCCCATGTCTCTCCAGAGTCCTAAACCCAAACGGATCTACCAGCTTTGGCCCGGAAACAACGTAAAGTCCCTCTCTTTCTCTCTTTCTTTCTTCTGGTTCCAATCCAAATTCTCTTCCGGAGTTGATTCTGGGAGATTTGACAACAAGGGTTTGTTTTTGCCTTACCCCTTGAGATGAACTCGATACCCTTTTATCGATATCGTGAGATTCGTCACTTTCTGATCTGTTTGATTGAACAGTATTGACATCTGACCCTGTTTCTGAAAACCCATGATTAGAATGGAGCTGTGGAACTTCAGCAGCTGGGATTTGTTGTCTGAAAACTTTGATTGATGCGGTTTTTGTCTCTCGTGTTTGCTCCTGCAGAAATTTTGTTGCGGGGGAAGACTAATCTTTGGTCCAGATGCATCTTCTGTTCTCCTGACAATGTGTATGATAGGAGCTCCCTCTATCGGTTTCTGCGTCAGGATGATCTATCTGATCAGACATCACGACCATTTGTTCAACTCTCTTGTCTTGGCCGGTGCAGTTCTGCTCACTGTCTTGGTCGGTAAAACGCCTTTCTCCTCCTCATCAACCCCACCCTGCAATTCTCACAATCTTTCTTTCTGTGTTCTTCTTCTTCTCAGGACTTCACATTTCTGTTCTTGACCTCAGCCAGAGATCCAGGGATTATCCCGAGGAACAAAGAAGCTCCTGAAGCAGAAGGGGCAGATGTTCCTACCCAATCGAAGGAATGGGTGAGCAATAAACTCATTAACGCGAAATTACCTCGAACCAAAGATATAATCGTGAACGGTTACACTGTCAAAGTGAAATTCTGTGATACTTGTCTGTTGTACCGTCCCCCTCGGGCGTCTCATTGCTCGATCTGCAACAACTGTGTCCAAAGGTTTGATCACCACTGTCCCTGGGTCGGTCAATGCATCGCCTTGGTAAGTCTAGTCGGACCATTTCTGTCGAAATATGAGCTTATACGGAGTATCTTTCTTCGATGTAATTTACATGATCTGGTTCTTTTGCAGCGTAACTATCCGTTCTTCATCTGTTTCATATCGTGTTCAACCCTCCTCTGCTTGTATGTCTTTGCCTTCTCATGGATCAGCATATTCAGATTCCACGGCAAGATGTTGATCGATATCCCGTCTGATCTCTTATCGATCATTCTCATCGTCTACTGCTTCATCATTGTATGGTTTGTCGGCGGGCTCACCGTTTTTCACCTCTACCTGATCTGCACCAATCAGGCAAGATTGGAGCTTTCTCATGCTTCATCAAGCTGCATAGATTTCTAACAGTCTTATGACACAACTCTTGTCTCTGAATATGTTGTTTCAGACAACTTACGAGAACTTCAGATACCGTTACGAGAAGAAGGAAAACCCTTTCACCAAGGGAATCCCGAGGAACTTCAGGGAGCTGTTCTTCGCCAAGATCCCACCTCCATTGATCAACTTCAGAGACTTGGCACCGGAAGAACACGACGTGGAGGTCGGGTCCATTGCCTCTGAGCTAGACAGAGACTTTGGCTCCTCGCACAAATACGACATGGAAATGGTTGGTGGCAAGCCTGTCAAGGAGGGGACACTCTTACAGAACTTGGAGTACAACGCCGTCGCCGCCATTGATGATTCGATCAAGAGGAAAGGTTCGGGAGAAGGAATTGCAGCGTTTGACCCGTTCTTCGTCGCGGGTCATCAAGAACCGATGAATATAATGAGAAGCTCCAGCGTCGACGTGAGATCCAGATAGATTCTATCCTGCCGATTCCTTTTTTCCCCCCTCTTCTGGTGAAGAAAAAAAAAAGACGAAGCCTTTGTGTTTAAGGACGCTGGTGCTATAATGTAAACTGTACTTTGGTAATTAAATTCATTGATCTTATGTGTCTTTTACTCGTCAAGCGAGTAAAGTTTTCTGGTAAGTGTGCAGTCTTAGACTGACTCTGTGGCTGTTCATGGTTTCTTGCGTTAGGGGTTACTCAGGTAGGGTTTATAATCGAGATTTCTTGGGTCCCAAGCAAAATAGCCTTTTATATTCAGTGGAAGTAGCCTTTATTTTATATTCACATCCTTTTTTACCAAATAAAAAGAAAGAAAATAATGCGCCAAAAAACAAACAAAGTTCTTGACAAATTACACATATATATATATATATATGATGAGATGTAATTTGACTTTACGGTTATAAAAATATATGGTAAAATAAAATAAGATAGAGAGAAGACAAATGGGTTGTAGCTGTGTGGTGCACGTTGTGTGGGTGGGGGGTTGAGATTTGAATTGGCAAAGAACAACAACTAACACAAATGACAAATTTCCCAGCTCATTTCTCCATCGTTTTATTTTGAATTCTATTAGTCTATTTATATAATATATATAGCCCGAAAATATAAATTTATAAACTAATAATATTTTTTGCTGTAAATAAATCGTGACAACCCATTATCTTTTGTAACTCTTCTCGTATTAAATTATACTCGTTTTGATAATAAGGTTTTGCATAAAATGGAAAAATGAGATTTTTTTTAAAAAAAAAATTGAAAGAGGAGAGAAAAAAAAAGGGGGAAAAGGGAAGAAAGGCTCGCGATTGGCAAGAAACTGCAATTTTATTTTATTCTTTGTTCTGATTCGAGTGTGGAGAGAGAGCAGCGTCGGCATTC
>NW_010970652.1:272699-314803 GCF_000463585.1 Tarenaya hassleriana | reverse complement strand
CGGCATTCCGTCTCTCTCCCTCTCGATCATCTACAAACGAAAAGTCAAATCAGGTTAATTTTGTTCCTTTTTCTGTTCGATTCTTCGATTTTGGTAGGGCTCGCGGATTCCGATCGTCCATGGCTGCTCCGAAGGGTTTCTGATCCTGGGTTTCCGAGATTTTCACTTGTGGAGTTTGATCGTCTTCTTCCTCTGCAATGGCTTGGGATGAGAACAAACCCAAGAGGCTCTATCAAGTTTGGAGGGGAAGCAATGTAAGTATCGCCCGAAATTCACTTGCTTTTGGTCTGCGGCAATTTTCCTTCTTCTTTCTGACGTGAGGTTCGATTGATTTTGACCTAATGCTTTTTCCCTTTTTCTGGGGCGATCATAGAGCTTAGGTATCTTTCCGTTCCATCTGAAGATTCTTGATTCAAAGGGTTGTCAACTTGTCATCCAATGTGATTTTTCCCCTACAAGGAGGAAATTCTTAGGGCTTTAATTGTTTTCTTTGAGTTCAAGCAATTGGGTAATAGAGTTATGATTATCTCTCTTTGGTAATTAGGTCAGTGTGCAAGCTAGTTCTGTTTGTAATCTATCTCATAAGTTGACACAATTCAGTTGTCGTCTTCCTTGTTGCAATCTTAGGAATATTCGGAGCTTCCGGCGTGTTTCTTGACCTTGAAAAGTCAAAAAGTGAATGAATTTCTTGATTTTGATCTGTTAGTAGTTGTTGATGCTAACTACATAACCTAGCAGTAGTCTCACAGCCGAATTGATTTCCTCTTTCTGAATTAGATTACGCTAATATAGCTGTTCGAGCATCTGTGATTTTGTAGATTGTGGCTTGGAACTCTTTTTTATCCTTGTGTTCATGCTTTTTCTTCAATGTTATCTTCCAATCCTTGTAATGGTTTTATATTCCTTTCTCAGAAATTCCTTTGCGGCGGGAGGTTAATCTTTGGTCCAGATGCTTCATCTCTGTATCTATCCTCCCTCCTGATTGTTGGTCCTGCCATTATGTTCTGTGTTAAAATGTACATGAAGATAAATGACCCTCTTACCAAAAACGCTGACCGCTGTATTCCGGTTTTGGCCGTTACCTGGATTCTCACCTTTTTGGTATGTCTTCTTTTTTCATCTCTTTATAATAATCGAGAAATGTATTCGGACAAGCCGAGCTGATGCATGATTCTTAGCAATGTATTGTGCATTCTGAAACTGAATTCAGTTCTGCAGGATATTTTTTTCCTCTTCATGACGTCTGGTAGAGATCCTGGAATAGTGCCGAGAAATTTGAGGCCCCCTGAATCAGATGAAATGCTGGATTCAAATACTCCATCGATGGAATGGGTTCATGGTAGAACCCCAAATATAAAACTACCAAGGATCAAAGATGTGATCGTCAATGGCCATACCGTGAAAGTGAAGTACTGTGACACTTGTCTGCTATACCGTCCTCCTCGTGCTTCCCATTGTTCTATCTGCAACAACTGCGTCCAAAGATTTGATCACCACTGCCCATGGGTTGGCCAGTGTATTGGATTAGTAAGAAGCCACCATTAAATAGTTTTGAGAAATCTTATGGTGATATATAACCCATTTTGGAAAAACCCACGAAGCTTGAACTAGAAATCTAACTATTACCAACCTTTCTGAGAACTAATGGGTTTTGCGTTTTATTGTCTGGTTGCAGCGGAATTACCGGTTCTTCTTCATGTTCATATCAACATCAACCATTCTGTGCATATATGTCTTTGTGTTTTCCTGGCTGAACATTTTCCAGAGGCATATGGACGAAAATATCAGTATCTGGAAGGCTATATCCAAAGATGTGCTATCGGATATCCTCATAGTTTACTGCTTTATAGTCGTGTGGTTTGTCGGTGGCCTCACGATCTTCCATTCCTACCTCATCTGCACTAACCAGGTTATTCTCTTATTCCTCAGCAATCAAAGAAAATCCAGGTTCTATCTGTATGTTTGTTTTTCTCCGCCTTCATTGAAATTGAGAATTTATAAGTAGTGTTGTTAGTTCCTTGATTTGATCTTGAAACTTTTGTGCAGACAACATATGAAAACTTCCGCTACCGCTATGATAAAAAGGAGAATCCATACAATAAGGGTGTGCTAGGAAACTTACGGGAGATATTTTTCTCAAAGATCCCTCACTCAGTGAATAAGTTCAGATCATTTGTGAAGGAAGACGAACATGTGATGGCAGAAACCCCTACCTCAAATTTCGGTGAAAGTCTAGTTAGCTCGAAGGAGAAGATCGACATCGAGATGGGAAACAGGATTGTTGATGAGAATGGAAAGAGCTACTCACTTCCTGAGATTCTCCGAAACCTCAACTATGAAGACCTCGAGGATGATTATGACGACTTGAAGAGTAAGGATCACGATCAAGGATTTCCATCTTTCGACCCGTTCTTTACTTCCGAGCAAGAAGATGGCAGAAAGGAGCTTGCCCGAATGTCAAAAGGTGGTAAAGGAGGAGAAGAATATTCTTTCAGTTCCAGTGACGAAGATGGGGATGCAGAAAAAACCATCCGGATCTCCATTGACGACGAAGAAGAAGAAGAAGAAGAAGAAGAAAGAGTTGGAAGGCATGAAGAAAATCACAATCCAGGTGAAAGCGCAAACATTCACGAGAAATCCGACGATGAAACAAGCTCCCCTCGATCCACAACACCTGTTCTTCGTAAATAGAGGTATGGATTGTTCCCTTCTTCTGTCTGTAGAATCTTTTTTTCTCTCTGCAATTTCTGTTCTTGATCCCTGAAAGATTCACACAAATGGCTACCCACCACCAGTCGTGGGCTTGTTGCTTTTCTTGCAAGGAATGTTTTTTTGATCTTGAAACTTCATATCCAGATTGAGCAAAAGGCTGCAGGATCTGAAGGAAGCCTTTTACATAATCTGTATTTCTGGACTGGAGAAATGGGGATTGTGCTTCTTCAAGGTTTGTTTGTATACTCTTTTACTGTGATTGAGAATAAGGTAAATTCGGAGGAAATAAGAACAAGTAGGGTTGGTGGGGGTGTGTTTGAGCCTTTTAGATTTCTTTCCCTTTTTTTAAAAAAAAAAAATTCGTTCTTTTGATTGTTTTTCTTCTTTTTGGGGGCCCTTTAGTTGCATTACACATCTGATTTCTTTTATTTTTTTTGGGTTATTATGGAAACAGAAATTTATAATGTATACTTGTGTATTTTTTTTTATAATGATTGCACTTATTTGTTTATTGTTTTTTTTTATACATTGCCTGTGAAAAGGGTATTTTCATTTATTTATTAATTTATTTCATTCTATCTTCAATAAGAAAACATGTAGATTTGCATCAGTGATTCAGTATCTTTGCTTCAACTCTTAAATCCAACCCCATCCACAACTTGTCATCTCAAAATCATGATATTATCAGAAGAGGACAAATGAAATCAAACAGCCCTATGACGTAACGCCACGTGTCAAGAGCCCACTTCAGACAGATTCCAATGGATGAGATTCGACGAGGAACACTCACCAGTTATGCTATAAGCACCTCACAGCCTCTGATTCTCCCCTCTCGAGACCATCTCTCTCTCTCTCTCTCTCTCTCTCTCTCTCTCTCTCTCTCTCTCTCTTTGTGAAGCTCAACAACAATGGCGGCCGAGATGGCTCTCGTGAAACCCATTTCCAAATTCACCTCGCCCAAGCTGACCAACCCGAGTACATACCTCGCCGGCCGCCGCTTCTCCACCGTGAGGATGTCGGCCACCGCATCTCCGCCGCCAGCGACGGCGAAGAAGGCGAGCAAGAAGGAGATAAATGAGACGCTGCTAACGCCGAGGTTCTACACGACGGATTTCGAGGAGATGGAGCAACTCTTCAACACCGAGATAAACAAGAACCTGAACCAGGCGGAGTTCGAGGCTCTGCTTCAGGAGTTCAAGGCCGATTACAACCAGACCCATTTCGTGAGGAACAAGGAATTCAAGGAAGCAGCCGACAAGCTCCAGGGCCCTCTCCGACAGATCTTCGTCGAGTTCCTCGAGCGGTCTTGCACTGCTGAGTTCTCTGGTTTCCTTCTCTACAAGGAGCTCGGAAGAAGGCTCAAGGTTTATCTCTCTGTCTTGAGGTTCAGTTTGTGGAGTTTCGTGTTAGATTCTTGTCGTTTAGCGACGATTTAAGAGCTGGTAATTCGAGTTTTGGGATAGTGTAAGCGTGCATGAGCTAAAAAAGATCTAATTCAGAACAGATAAGAAACCAGGATTTACATGATCTGTTCCTCTGTGTCGGGACAACTCGATGTCGTTTTCTTGGAAAGATTCTTGATCTTGTCTTGATATTGTTTTCATGTCGTTGCAGAAAACGAACCCAATTGTGGCTGAGCTCTTCTCTCTAATGTCCAGAGATGAAGCAAGACATGCCGGGTAAGATCCCCTGCTTAAATCTCTCCTCTTTGGCGCGAAATCGGGCTAATGATAGATCTGTCATTTGAATTCGCAGCTTCTTGAACAAGGGTTTGTCAGATTTCAACTTGGCTCTTGACCTGGGGTTCCTGACGAAGGCCAGGAAATACACCTTCTTCAAACCCAAGTTCATCTTCTACGCCACCTACCTGTCCGAGAAAATCGGGTACTGGAGGTACATCACCATCTACAGGCACCTTAAGGCGAACCCCGAGTACCGATGCTACCCGATCTTCAAGTACTTTGAGAACTGGTGCCAAGACGAGAACCGCCATGGCGATTTCTTCTCGGCATTGCTCAAGGCTCAGCCTCAGTTCCTCAACGACTGGCAGGCCAAGCTCTGGGCTCGCTTCTTCTGTCTCTCGGTGACTAAAAAGCACTTTTACCTTTCTCTACCGTCGTGTTTCCGTTCCATCTACGTTGATCTGACCGGAGGAGGAAACGGGTCGTTGTTAAATCTCAGGTTTACGTGACGATGTACCTCAATGACTGTCAACGCACCGCATTCTATGAAGGAATCGGGTTGAACACCAAGGAGTTTGACATGCATGTCATCATCGAGGTAAGTGGCCATGCCCTTGAAAGAAATCAAAGTTTTCAAATGATTCTGAATGTGGAGGAAATTGGGGTGCTTTTGCAGACGAACCGGACGACAGCGAGGATATTTCCGGCGGTGCCGGACGTGGAGAACCCAGAGTTCAAGAGGAAACTGGACAGGATGGTTGAGATCAACGACAAGCTGATGGCCGTGGGAGAGAGCGAAGATCCATCGGTCGTCAAGAACATCAAGAGGGTCCCACTGATCGCAGCCTTGGTATCTGAGCTCTTTTCCGCTTACCTGATGCCTCCCGTCGAGTCTGGATCCGTGGACGTTGCTGAATTCGAGCCCACCCTTGTCTATTGATTACCCCTTTTGAATGTTTCTTTTTTGTTGTTGTTGTTGTTGTGTATTCAGACAAACTTATAGAAACCTGAGAGAAATATGGTTTTTGTATCTGTAGAGCCTCAATCGTCTTTTTTCTTTCCAGTTTTATTGCAGAACTGTCTATTTTAGTTGGTCTTTGGACCTGATGCCATAAATTCATATTTTCTTTGATAATACGAAAGATTATCGAATTTTTGATCCAATTATTCTTAAAGAGAACGTTCAGTTCAATCAATGCCTCTGATCAGTTGAAACACCCAATATTGGATCCATAGAATTCGGGTTCGGGATTCGGATTTGGGTGGACAAAGTTTTGATCAATTCTTTACCGCATCTAACATTAGATCCATAGAAATGTTAATATGAGAATCAGACCAAGTTGCCGGTCACTTGCTCAGTCATAATAGAAATATGATCAGATGATACAACAAGCACAAAATGCAATCTTCAAGATGTAGCAATTGACCCGTTTAAGGTTGTCTATTTGGCAAAGCATTCGTACAGACAAAATCTGAGACCTATAGAACTGATACAATAGGAACATGGGTCTCTCACTCTGTTCTGTTCCCATATTTCTGACATACAATTATACATCATCAAAAATTGGATTTATGGAAACCCTAAGCTTACTACCGAGACATCTGGTAAATGGAGAAAAAAAGAATAATGGAGACAATAAGGCCCCAACCGGTCTCTGTAGTACAAAACAAGCTCAGGGGTAGTTGACAGGGCTGCTCCTGTGGACAAAAAACGGATATGATTTTAGGCACCTGTTCTAAAGGTATCACAGCAGAAGAAGCAAACCCTACTTTCTCTGACAGGTTGATCGAGAACGAGATCACTCACAAGCTTATATAGTACATAGATACACCATGTTTATCTCTGTGTGTGTGTATAGGTTTTCTATGGCCTATTCCTAATTTGCCCACAGTGACTGCTTTGAAGCACATAAATAATGCATACAAAGAAAATAAAGGGGAACCTATGGAAATGGTAATTTACCTGGAGAGCAACATTTCTGAACTGCTTGTAAAATTGGCATACATCATAGCTGCATTAGGCCACTGCATATGCATTGCATCCCTGGATGATTGATTTAAACTTGCGAAGCCATAGGGACTCATAATCGAGCTTGAAGGTAGACCAAAATTGAGAGAAGCAGGAGTACTTGGGATCTGGCTAAACCCGGGAAAACCCATATCATAGATTGGTGGTTGCGTTTTCGGAATGTTGAAGGGCACCGGGCAGAAGTTCTGATTGACCGGAAGGCTCCTAATGTACCTGTATCAGTGCAAAAATGTCAAATGAGAGAACAAAAGCTCTCAACTTTATACAAATTAAGAAGAGCATGAAGGCTGAAGCTGAAGAAAACATCTACGCTCAGTTTTCCATTACTTGGCATTGATGGTTTAACGGCAAGAAAGCCAAACCCTGATGACATACCTATCATAACTGCGGTCATAATCAGGGTCAAAACGATCTTTCTCTCGATCTCTGAAAATGGCAACACGAGATGTCGGACCATTTTCCCTGATGCTAAAATTCTTTTCTGCCTCGATGGTGACATTCTTTGATACTTGATTGTCACCTCTGCTCGGACTTGTATTCAATTCATCTGCATAAGCTTGAGAAGAAGAGTCAGAGACTGAAAGACCATTAAAGATGCGAGCTCGTGCCTTGTCATACTCTTCTTTTCTCTCTTCAACACTTCTCATGGAGCCACATTTCTTTTCCAATTCACTAACTTCGGTTCCAGATCCTTTAGAAGGTCGAGGCTTGATGGCAATTTTCATGTGCTCAAATTTACCACTTTCCGGTTGTTTAGCCGGGATTTCAGACAGCCTAACGGCTGGAAACCTGCTCTCAGCTGTTTTTCTCACAAGAATTCTGTTCCCGTTGCCATCTAAACCACAATCTAGGACCGTTGTAACCAGCCCGTAATGGTGTGCAATGCGATGAGCTGCAAGCCTAAGATATGAAGTGGGGAAAGGCTGGAACTCAAACTGCTGCTGTTCAGGATTCTGCAAGAACCTCTGAATGTCGAGTTCCATACGAAGAACTGATACAGTAAAACAAAAAAAACGGGTCTTAGATACATGGACACAACACTTGATTGAAAGAAAAAAAGGATAAAACAAAGAAAGTTCATGAGACAGCCACAAACAACCTAAATTCAAAATATTCAGATCTATCATCCATGGAGAATACATTATACATAGCACATAGACTAAATGATTCATATAGAAAGTATACATTCACATCTACCATCACCATATGAGAAACCAAAAACTACTCGTACGAATCCCGCTTACGAATCGGTGCCCTCATTCTGGTGTTCAGTAGTAAGAAAACATGCCAAGATAACTCTTCATTAATTGCAACAAACGAATTCAGAGACCCATATCCAGGATAGAGGCTAGAGCTAAACAAAAACAGATCGAAATTCTCGCAATTTCCCTGCAAAATCAACCTACACTCGATCCAGACGGAGCCGCTTGGAAGAATAAGCAGCAATTATACAAAATCGAACCCTGAAATCCCAAACAACGATCTATGCTAAGAACAGATAAGCTGATAACATTCGAAAATCTCCTCGAACATGCCTACATACATGATGAGATTGCACCGAAATTCAGGAAAATTAGAGTTTCCGACGCGAAACCTAGAAAAAACGAAGCCGGGCAAAAAAGGGTGCGTACTCGTTAGACGATGACGAGGGTTTTGCAGAGCCTCAACCAAGAAAGGATCCACCATGGATTGCCTCTCTCCCAAAGGCGGAACCATCGCCGCTGCGTCTACCGGCGGCGAAGCCAAGGCTGCGGCCATGAGGAAGTCTCCAGAAACCTCTGGGTCCTCTCTCTCCGGAGATATCGCTGCTTCCCTTCTCTTGTTTCGTTCCTCTCGCAGCAAAGAGAAGGAATCAAGAGGAAGAGGAGAATCAAATTCGGAGCATTCGTCGAGAAGAGGAGGACTTTGGATGCAAATCTTATCTCTCTCGCTCTCGACAAGTCGTAGAAAATCGAGAGGGATTTCTATTTTTTCACTGTGTATTTTCCAATTTTCTTTAGGGTAAATATACTTAGCTTTGTGCTATCTATGGAATATAAAAAAATTGCAATTGTGTGATATCTTCAATAAAGTGTGCCAATTTCTTTTTGTTAATTTCTTCAAATTTTATATTTATTATTTATTCCTCAATTCATTTCTTTATTTTTTTTATAATACTGATGATAATGAATGAAATAAAATGAGTTTTGAAACATAATAACAAAAAGTAACACCAAATGTATATGTTATTTAATAACAAGATTTAGCAGAGATATCATTTAGAGCTAAAACTTAGAGACATGCGTGGCGGCGAGGAGACTCAAAAACAGCACACACTTTAAATGTGGGTCCATGTGTTCTGGATGGGAAGAAGTTTCCCGAGAATAGTATAGACTAGGGGGATAGTACGGATCAAATAGAAATATTTAGATTTGGATTCAAATTTTTTGAGTATCTAATTTTAAGATTTGTATACCAAATTTGTGTTTTAAGAGTATCTAATATCGAGAATAATGTTCGGGATACTCGTATATATTCGAATTCGGGTTTATTTAAAAAACAACAATATTTATATATAATTTTTTTTAAAAACTAATATATATTTATAAAAAAAAATTAATTAAGATTAAGAGATAAATAATAATAGATTTAGTTTTTTAGATAATGATAAGAAAAATTATTTAATCAAATAATTATATTTTATAACAATATTATATAGATATAAGGTGTAATTATTTATAATCTAATCAGTTGAATACCCATAGATATATAATTTTAAAAATTATATTATGCAGATTTAGATTTAAACTTAGATTCATGAATATTAAAAATTCGAATTTAAATTTAGATTTGAATAGATCAGTGACATGAGAATGGGGCGGATACCCTATCTTTGTGCCCGTCCTTGTAGAGACTGCTAAAACATAAACCTCTCTTATCCCTTAATAGATTGAAGTCAACGTGTGCTCTAATGCATTAATCCCTCACGCTCCTTCCCTGGCGCGTATTTCCATACTTGAAACCTGCGGATTTTCGGGTATCCGGTTTCATGGATATTCGAAACACGGATATCCTTTGCATAACGAAGACGAAAATGGGTTTGATGAAGCCAAAAATCTAGATTGCGGGTTCGAGTCCGGGTTTTGTTTGAATGGCGACGAATACTCTCGGATATTTGGATACGAATAAAATGACAATTATATCCCTAATATTTTGATATATTTACAATAATTATTTAAAATATTTTTATATTAAATTACTAAAATATCCTTAAAATCAACAAAAATCAACATTTTCTAACTAATTGGACGGGTTCGGGTATCCTCGGATAATCGAATTCAGCGATGGGTATCCGAACCACGGATACCCGAATTTGACGAAAACGAAAACGAGATAGCATTTTCTCAAAACCCGCGAAAACGAAATTCGGATATCCCAAAAACTTAGGGTACCCGACTCGTACCCACCCCTAATAATGATTATCACACATGATGATGATATCTATCTTCTTTGGAACAATCTCGATCCCTATGATGATATCAATAAAAAGATAGCGTTTCAGATTTGTTATATAACTGAATCTATACGTCAAATATTGTTTACTTTTCTTTAATATAATCACGTCTCAATTCTTATATCTGCAATTTCTATAAACAATAAAGAGTATCATGAAAGAATTTTCTTATTATATCATAAAGAAAAGGATTATAGAAAATATATTTGAAAAAAAGAAATATTTTAAATGTTTGATTGAAATTGTTGACAAGTAAATGATGGGGTAAATAAGGAAAAAAAAAACAAATGGATTGGATATGAAATCAGGATTCAGAAGCTTAGAAATTTATCATATGGTAATTCTGGAAATAAAATTCAATAAGGCTAATGTACAGTGCACATGGAAACATGTTATGTAAAAAATTGACGAAGCCTTGATGTCGGCGCGTGAGCCACGCGCTGAAGTCGGAGAAGAAAGCAAGCGTCCTTCGTCTTAAAACCCCGTCGCTTCCCGTGTTCTACTTCGCACCTTTCCTCTGCGTTTTCCTGGGAAATTGTCGTCTCCTTCACGATTGGGAACCCTAACCCTAGCTCCTCACGATGGCCAAACCCGTTATGGAGGAACCTCCTCCGGCGACTGCCTCCAACCCTAACTTCTCTTCCGAGTTCGACTCCGTCTCGATCCCTCCCTTCGACCATATGTTCCTCTCTGGCTCCGATCAGGACCCAGTTGGGAATCTGACCTCCGATCTAGGGTTTTCGTTTGACGGCGACGACGAATTCGAGCTCACCTTTGATGGTATTGACGATCTCTACTTCCCGGCCGAGAACGAGACGTTTCTCATCCCTGCTGCTGCCGGAGACCAAGAGCAGTTTGGAGATTTTACGCCGGAGTCCGAGGGCTCTGGAATTTCCGGCGATCGTGTTCCGGGACATGAGGATAACAACATGCATTGCTTGTCATCTTCGTCAGGCTCCTCCGAGCGGGAAATCCCCAGGGATTCCGGCGATCGGTGCTCTGGTGCAGAAAGGAGCCTGAATTCACCGTCGCCGGTGTCATCTCAGGGGTCGGGGTCGGGTAATTGTGCTTCCGGTGTTTCGCTGACCATGAACGCGCCCTCCCCTGAATCAGGAACAATGGTGGTGGAGCAGAAGGTTAAGGTGGAAGGAGGTGCCACGCCCACGACCAAGAGGAAGAAAGAGAACGAAGAGGATGCGAGTGGAGACTCCAGGACCAGCAAGTACAGAAGATCCACAGATAATGCCTCCGCCGCCAGCGCTGTGACCACTGAAGAAGACGAGAAGAGGAAGGCGAGATTGATGAGAAACCGAGAAAGCGCGCAGCTTTCGAGGCAGAGGAAGAAACATTACGTTGATGAGCTGGAAGAAAAGGTTAGAGCAATGCATTCTACTATAGCGGATTTGAACAGTAAGATATCTTACTTCATGGCTGAGAACGTTACATTGAGGCAACAGTTGGGCCCCGGTGCCGGAATCTGCCCCCCGCCGCCTCCACCTCTACCTCCGCCGGGAATGTATCCTCCGATGGCTCCGATGCATCATTACCCATGGATGCCATGCCCGCCGTACATGGTAAAGGCGCAAGGGTCGCAAGTGCCTTTGATTCCCATCCCCAGGTTGAAACCACAGCAACCTGTCTCCATGTCTAAGGCAAAAAATAAGAAAAGTGAAACCAAAACCAAGAAGGTTGCTAGTATTAGTTTTCTGGGTCTTTTGTTTTGTCTCTTTTTGTTTGGGGCATTAGCTCCCATCGTGAACATTAACTACGGGGAATACAGGTCTAACTACATCAGTGATAGGTTTATCGTTCAGCCTAGGGGAAGAGTTGTAGATGTCAATGGCAATCTGAATGGATCTGACAATGGTAGTGGTACGAGGTTCTCTGGTAGTAATAGGGCACAATGCGGGAGAGACACAGATGGCGTCGTGCCTGCAAGAAATGGAAGTGAACCTTTAGTTGCATCATTATTTGTTCCGAGGAATGACAAGCTTATGAAGATAGACGGGAACTTGATCATCCATTCTATTTTGGCGAGCGAGAAAGCCATGGCTACACGACAAAAGGATTCTGAAACTAACAATGACAGGAAAACTGATTTGGCAATTCCAAAGAATTTCTCTCCTGCACTGCCTATACCTGATGCCGGGAGGAACGGTGAAAAGCAGAAAGCTCTTTCTTCGGGCTCTGCTGATGATCTGAAAGATCATTTCAAGTCAACAGCAGCCAATGGTAAAATGCAGCAATGGTTCCGTGAAGGTCTTGCAGGTTAGTAATGGGTTTCTATTCTTATGTTATTCTACATCCCCATCACTTGACAATGAGAGCCTTCCATTCAAGTAGCATTTGCCATGCTAGAAATTCCTATCTTATCCACGCTTTGGTTAGCAATTTAGCAGAACTTTGCAACACATAAGTCAGGTAGAAACCGAATACCATCCTAGATCCAAGAGAGTTCATCAAGATCTTGTATGCTTTAGTCGTTTTATCTGAAAGCCGTCTTAGCAAAGCAATTTTACCTTAGCCCGAAAATTTAATTGTATGCACCTGGTTGGTTCTCCGTCCTCTGCGGCTTCAAATGGTTGTTTGATTCTGAATCTCATTCTCATTTGTGTCAACCCTTTGTTATATGTTTCTGTTGTAGGGCCAATGTTAAGTTCAGGGATGTGCACTGAAGTGTTTCAGTTCGATGTCTCAACTTCTGGAGCCATCGTTCCTGCATCCTCAGCTTCCAGTGTCATGACTGCACACCATAAGAACACCACCAATAACACAAACAGTGGAAAGAACAGAAGAATCCTCCGTGGACTTCCGGTTCCACTTCCAGTATCTGACTTCAACCTAACCAAAAACAACTCCTCACGAAACAGCTCGAGCGAAGATAAACTTGGAGAAACCAAACCTGCTTCATCATCATCATCATCATCCTCCTCGTCCATGGTTGTGTCTGTGCTTGTCGATCCCAGAGAGGGCAGTGACGGCGACATTGATGGGAATGGGATGATGGGGCCAAAATCGCTGTCCCGAGTTTTTGTTGTTGTGCTCATGGACAGTGTTAAGTATGTAACATACTCCTGTGTCCTCCCCCGACCAGGAGGCGGCCCTCATCTTGTCGCCAGTTGAGTTAGAGATTTCACATCTACCTGTATTTAACAGAATAAGAAGCTACTGGAGCAACCTGTATTCTTGTCGGCCGTTTTTTGGTTAAAAGATGCAGAACCCAGACTCTGTAAAACTTTCATCTTTTGATATATTACTAATCCTTAAGAGACTTGTTCTACATTTTGCCAACTGATCTAACTTCTGTAATTTCCATCATCAGTGAAGCATTCTTAGATATACATGGTGACCAAAAATGAAAAAGGAACTCGTTGAAGAGTTGCTGTTCATGTGTATTTCTGGAACTATTCGGGTCAATGGTGGTAGTTATAGGACAACAGAAGCCGAACTCTGTTATTGTAAAAGAGGTGAAGTTTCCGACTTATTCTGATGAAGAAGCTGATTCCATCGTCTGGATAGATGGTGCAGTGACAACAGTCATCTTCATGTCAGGAAGATTGCCATCGCTAGCTCGTTCCCGGAGCTCTCTGTACTCTTGGCAAAGAGCGCACAAGTGGCAGAAGAAGTGTGTTACGAAATCCCCACATGGAGCTTCCTGCACCATGAAACTTAAAAGGAACTCGTAAAAAATGGGGAAATCCATGGACGTGGTGCCATTCAAGTCTCTTACGATATATATATACCTGCAAATTATACTTTGCCCTTAGCGCTCTCCGGTAGCTGCAGGCATAACAAGAAACAAGGCATCCGGGTAAACCAAGCAACATGCCATCGGTTGCCAAACAGCAAATGGTGTTTACGAAAGCCCACATGATAAAGTGAGTTAGGCATGATCCTGCAAACGTTCCCGACCCCAGAAACTCTGCGTTTTTGCCAAAGATGTAACATGGACAGAACAGACCTATAACGCCTGTTGAAGTAAAACATAAAACCATAGTAAGTTTCATACCAACCTTATCAAATAACTGCCGTAATCTTCATTCACCATAGAGAAGATACGGTGTTTGGCATTTCTCATCCTCATAAAGTGTGAAGCTTGACCAATACAAGACAGTGTTTGACATGAGTAGCATAAAGAAACTCAGGATAGAAACAGACTACGGAATCTGAAGATTCAGAGGACAAGAACAATATAGAACATGTTTCTGCATCAAAGCTTTACACACGGGTTGTCCATCTTATCTAAATTCCTCCCTAATCTAGTCAAAATACAAACTCGGGTATCGATTGAGCCAAGAGTTTGGATAAGAATAAAAGGTAGCAAAACTTTATTTGAACAAAGACAAGACACCAAGAGTACCCTCCAACATGGGAGAAGTTCCTTGTCCTCCAGCTATGCCAATACACGTCCCATAGATATACCTAAAAACTATGATAGAAAGAGAAAACTGATAATAACAATCAGAAATATCAATCGAGAACTACTAAAATCAAGCCTGATCACCAACAAGACTTGATGATTCGATGATATACTCATCAATCCCCTAGTTCATTCATTCCCTATCAGTCGTGCTCTTCTGTATAAAGCCAGAGCACAAACAATCGCCAGAACCAAACCAATATTCAATACTGTCCGATCCGAAAACCGTTATAATCAGAAACCTCAACCAGTAACTAAACACAAACATGTCATATACACATATCACAGTTCTTATTCAAAGAGGCACCTTAACAACTTTTGGTTCCTGAAAATTCAAGGTTTGGAGGACAGAGTAGCATACAGCTCTGGATGTCGTCAAAGCACGCGCATATACCCGATGACCATTGTTTCAGGTCTTCGCTATTGCATCCGGAAACAGCAACTTCCCTGTCCGGAGTTGCTTCCACATCTGTATCCGATTGTCCTAACGGGACATAACGCGGCGGCACATAACTTCCCCCCTGCTCTTTCATCCCGGTCCAATACTTTCTTCGAATCCGAGTTCCAGTACTATCTCGCTGCTCCACAGGAAAAAAACTCTAGCTAGGACCAAATCTGTAAGACAAAATATGAGAGCGAACATGAATATACAGATACGCATTTACATGGTCACAGAATAGACATCAAAATGTGCGAGAAGAGAAACATCAGGAAGTGAAGAGTGTGAAGGGCCAGTTGAAGAAAGAGGAACGATAAGGGACAGAGGATCGGGGAGTTTCCGCCATTTGCGAGCGGTGTAAAGAATGACGAAACGAAATCTCAGCTAAAAGGAAGAGGAAAAAAGAAGACGCCCAGAAATTCCGGTGTACGGTGAATCAAGCTGAGGTTTACCTAAACATGAGCAGTCGGATTTCCCGGCGGCGAAGGATGAATCTCCGATGATGGAGGAAACTCAGGTTCAGAGCTTCGCTGTTCTTGAATTACTCTTTTCTCTTTTCTCTTCAAAATTACTCTTTTCACACCTATTAATAAATAGAGTGGGTATATATATATATATATATATATATATCGTCATTAGAACATATAATTTGTCAATTTCAAACAAATTGAGAAATCGTAAATAATTTAATTTAAACAATATATTCAAGGAGTTTTGTTATAGAAAAATAAACTAAATGTTTATTATTATATTTAACAAATTGGTGTAAGCTTTTTTACTTCACAAATTCCTTCGCAAACTGAGGTTGAGGTAATGCCGAGGGGCTTCTTTGACTGTTCTGTCCTCCCAAACAAGCCGTTAGGGTTTTGCCCTAACAACCACCGCATCACCGCCTAGAACTCGCCGGAGCCACACGGTGGCAGACGGCGGCTCAATCGTCCCCGGCGTAATCCCGGCTGTATTCTCTTCGCTCTCCCTGGACTCGCTGACGCTCGCGGAGTGATTACGATCGTTTTAGATTTTCTTCGATCTCGGAGCATAGCCATTCATGGCGGAGGTATCGATGGGAAGCAGCAGTAGCAGCACGGAGCTCTCTCCCGAGGAGGAGAGGGTTTTGATCAGAGACATTGCCATTGCCGCCGAATCTAACAGCAAAGAAGGCGATACATTTTATCTCATCACCCAAAGGTCCAGTGCCATTTCTCTCGGGGACCTTGTTGTGTCTGAAATTGCTATTTTCAATTCAACGTTTGTGGGTCTCCCGATGAAAAATCTTGTTTTTCTTCGTATGTCCGAGCTTTTGTCTGGGTTAAGATGGATGGTCTGACGTTGCAGATCTGTTTGGCCAGTGATGCTGAGGTTTAACTGTGTAGAAGTTGTTATTGTCGGAACGTTTTTTGTAGAATTTTTGCTGTGATTTGGCAAATTGTTAAGTTATGCAGCTCTTGTTTGCTCTTTATGAAGTTAAAAGTTATTAGATGGCTTATGGTTATGGGTAGTGCAATAGATTTCAGCACTGGTTAAAGGGCTTGATATTGTTTTGCCCTGCTGCTGCAGCTTGGTGTCCGATTTTAAAACATTCTATGTTGCTATTGTTTCTGTGCAGATGGTGGCAAGAGTGGATTGATTATGTTAACCAAGACCAACCATGCAACACAAACGACGGGTCTTCATTGTCAGAGCATTGTGATTCTGCTGGCTCAAGCACCTTAAAGAAGCCTTCTAGGATTGATAACTCTGATTTGATCTATGATGCTATGTCAGAGGACTCTGGTAATGCCATTGAGATTCTTGACACATTGCAGGAAGGCCGTGACTATGTCTTGCTCCCACAAGAAGTGTGGAACCAACTGCATTCATGGTGAGTCATATGTAGAGAACACTACAACAAATGGAAATTTTCATTTCTTCCTCGAAGATTGGGTTATATATTTCCTTCTCTGTTGTAACTCATGTACCTCGAATGGGTAAGAACTGGCTCAAGATGCTTGTAGAACTCTACAGAGGACAAAACGAATTACTTACTCGGATCTATTCTGCTAGTCAGTCATGCTGCAATATATGGATGAGATGGTCATCACCTTCGTTTATTTAGGTATGGAGGTGGTCCAACTTTGCCACGAAGAGTCATTAGCTCAGGTCTCTCTCAGACAGAGTTGGCCGTGGAGGTGTATCCTCTGCGTCTTCAGCTACTTCTGATGCCAAAAGATGATCGCTGTGCCATAAGAATAAGCAAAAAGGTAATTCCTCGTTTCCGTTCTTATTTTCTGATCCACTATCCTAAGAATATGAATTCATTATTCTGATGACTTATCTGACCTCTAAATTTGCGCTGCAGGAAACTATCAGAGAGCTCCACCGCAGGGCCTGTGAAATATTTGATCTCAATTCAGAACATGTAGAGATCTGATATAACTCTATAGCTGAACATCGCGTTCTCATGATCTTGTTTTTTACTTTTCTTTATTTCTTTATTCATGAGAATATCTCGTCATGTAGGTATGCATTTGGGATTATTTTGGCCACCAAAAATATACTTTGATGAATGACCTAGATAAAACCCTGGACGATGCCAACCTACAAATGGATCAGGATGTGAGTTCATTTATTCTCTCTTATTTCTTATATATCTAAACTTGGCACTAATCCTATGGTACTTGAATTTCTGTTACTTCAGTGGCATTGTACCTTGCTGTATCAAGTTTATATTAAGGATAGTTCTGACTACTCTTCCACGGTTATTCATAGAGTTACAACCATTTACATGAAAAGCAGTGACATTTGAATTTGAAGGCACAGAATGGAAAGAGAGTTCTTGTTATGTTGCTTGAGTAATAACATTTGAAAGAAAAATGTTATGATTCTACCCCGCAGTTAGTTGGCTAAGTACCTAGTTTATTTGGTTTCCATGATTATTCTTTTATTTTATGTGTTCTGTCTGATACTCATTTTTTTCCCTGTGATTTTGTATTCTACCATTACAAACAGATTTTGGTGGAGGTCCTTCACGCCAATGGTACTGCCTCGGGTGGCCGAATGCAATCTGTTAAAGAGAATGGATTTGTAGATGAAGATGCTACTTCTGTTCTCACTCAACCATCTAAGTCAAGTTTATCAACTGCAGGAGGTTTCTCTTATACGAAGAAAACGTGGTAATTAGTTGAGAGGCAAATAGTATTCTTCTCTGCCAAATGATTTAATCAGATTCCTTCCCTATCAACTTTCAACTGTTTCTACATGCTGCAATCTGATATCTGTTTCCAACAGTAAGGAATGCTTTTGTTTTGCATCGAGGAAGGTTTTCATGATTGACGGTGTCATTTCTGTCTTATCTTCTCGTTGTGGTCTCACGATTTACCCCCTGTTGTCTCTGTATTATCTCCTCGTTATCCTCCTTAATACGAATATCATATGTTTCCAGGAATGCTTTTAGAAGTGGAAGCATTGAAGTTTCACTATCTCAGAACCAAACATCTTTGGATAATGCATACGGAAGCAGTGGTGTCACCACGAGGGGCTCCACTGCTGGCTTGACAGGGCTGCTGAATCTCGGGAATACATGCTTCATGAATAGTGCAATACAATGTCTGGTTCATACCCCTGAATTCGCTAGATATTTCCAAGAAGATTACCATCAAGAAATAAATTGGCAAAACCCTCTGGGGATGGTTGTAAGTATCTGGGCTGAGTTCCTCGTTACCATATGTAATGTATGATGCGTACGCATATAAGAGTGTGTGTGTGTGTGTGAGGATTTGGGGCAGATAGAGGCATTGTTGATTTGTTTATTATTTCTATAATCTTTTCCTGCGGCATGTCGATGATTTCTTACGTATGTTTATTAGGAGCGGGGATGTGATTGAGAAATGCTAGCCTAATTTTGTGTAACACATAACATGGAAGGCGTTCTAGGATAATTTAACTTTACATAGGACGGGGAACATGTGGACTTGGTGGCTAAATAGTAGGTATTTAGGATCCCTTGCCTTGCATCATGAGAAGTTGCAGGTCCCATTCATTTCTCACATATCTATATCAATCTCGTAATATTTTATTTGTACGATGTTATACATTCATATTTACTCATATTTGTCTTAAGGTATTGTTTCTTGGGAACTTGATTGAAGTAATTTATCTTCATGTATACGTTCTTCAAATAATTTCCTGATTTGCTTTTCTGAAATTGGAGACGCTAATTCAATGCCTGCTTGATTATTTTATTTTATAATGCATAGGGAGAATTAGCTCTTGCATTTGGTGACCTGCTCCGAAAGCTATGGGCTCCTGGACGCACGCCAATTGCGCCTCGTCCATTCAAAGCGAAACTCACTCGTTTTGCTCCTCAATTTAGTGGATACAATCAACATGATTCACAGGTTTGCTGAAGCATATAAAGGATTTTCCATACGCTGCACTTAATACTTATATTGCAACTCAAACGCTCCAATGATATCAACTGCAGGAGCTTTTGGCGTTTCTGCTCGATGGTCTACATGAAGATCTGAATCGCGTTAAACACAAACCATATATAAAGTCTCGAGATACAGATGGCCGTCCAGACGAAGAAGTTGCTGACGAGTTTTGGGCTAATCACATTGCTCGTAATGACTCCATAATTGTTGATGTATGCCAAGTGAGTATCGATTCTCTTTCTTTATAATCTTGTATGAGTTACCTCTCTTTTGAAGCTTTTATATAAAAAAATACTCTTTTTCGACTTGGAATCCTGAAAGGCCAGCATGAGTAAGCTGAACATCAGATCCTTTTTGCTTATGAGAAACATTTCTGTGATTTTACAAAGATGTGGTATTAAAGATGGGCATCTCACCGGTCTATGTTTGCATCAATGGAGTTAGTCCCAACGCTTATGTGAATTTAGCCTTATGAAATGCTATAACTTTGATATAACAACTCTTCTAGTAGGCCATGCACAAAAGATTTTTCATCTTCTCCAGGCTTCAAACATGAGCAAATAGAACAAGAAATTGCTGCTTCTTTTTTTTTTTTAATTTCAATTTAGTAATGTAAGGATTTCACACTTAACATCTCCTATAATGTCTCACCTCGCAGGGGCAATACAAGTCAACTTTGGTGTGTCCTGTCTGCAACAAAGTTTCTGTAACGTTTGATCCCTTCATGTACCTGTCTTTGCCTCTTCAGTTCAACACAACCCGGGCGATGACTGTCACAATTGTTCCTTGTGACGGTAGTGCCTTGCCTTCTGTTGTTACTGTTAATGTTCCAAAGCAAGGGCGTTGTAGAGACTTAATTCAGGCATTAGCAATTGGCTCTTCATTGAAACAGAGCGAAGAGCTTAAGCTTGCAGAGGTTTGTGACCTCGGACACTTTTATTGTTGATATTTCCCGACCTTTTTCTTTTGTTTAACCAGGTTGAATTTGTGTTAACAGATTCGAAATCATTTAATTCAAAAAGTTTTTGAAGACCCTTTAATCTCATTGTCCACTATCAAAGACGACGACCACCTTGCTGTGTACAAAGTTTCTCAGTCTTCGAAGAATACAGTTCTACTTAGACTGATACCTCGCCGTAGAGACCAGTAAGTATATATGATATATCTCACTATTGTTTTTGGTGGAATGTATATATCACTCTACTGTATACGAAGAAAACGTGGTAATTAGTTGAGAGGCAAATAGTATTCTTCTCTGCCAAATGATTTAATCAGATTCCTTCCCTATCAACTTTCAACTGTTTCTACATGCTGCAATCTGATATCTGTTTCCAACAGTAAGGAATGCTTTTGTTTTGCATCGAGGAAGGTTTTCATGATTGACGGTGTCATTTCTGTCTTATCTTCTCGTTGTGGTCTCACGATTTACCCCCTGTTGTCTCTGTATTATCTCCTCGTTATCCTCCTTAATACGAATATCATATGTTTCAGGAAAGTGGGCGGGAGTCAAACTACAGCGCAATGGAAACCTTTTGGAGCACCTCTTCTCTCATCGATTTCACATGAAGACGGTGCGATCACAAAGGGAGAAGTGCGTTCCATTGTCCGAACCATGCTTTCACCTTTCATAAGGGAAGATCATTTGGTGAAAAATGAAATATCGGATCCTAACATCTCTGGAGGAAGATCAGCCCGAGGCAATAATACCAAGGCAGACAATACAAATGGTGCTCAAGACACTGACAAGGAGGGTGGTTCCTCTAAAGTGAGCTCGCCAAAGTTACACCTGCAACTCGTAGATGAAAACAATAAAAGCATTGATCTGGAAGGGGACGAAACGGAAGTTATTACAATTCCCACATCGGGTTCAGTAACTATTTCTTTGGATTGGTCGCAAGAACTTTCGGGTATTTATGATATCAGTTTATTCGAGAGCTTGCCCGAAGTGCTCAAATACGGGCCTGCTACCAAGAAGAGCCGTACTGAACCTCTCTCGCTATATGCATGCCTGGAAGCCTTTCTCCGCGAAGAGCCATTGGTGCCTGAAGACATGTGGTGTGTGAACCGCTCTCTCTATATGCATGCCTGGAAGCCTTTCTCCGCGAAGAGCCATTGGTGCCTGAAGACATGTGGTGTGTGGTTATTCCATTTCTATCTCTCCTATCGTTTCGTTTACGTTTTCTGTAAGCATGATGTTAAAAAATGGTTCTATATATGATTGTATTGCTCTTGTTAACTTGGTTGCTAATCGGTTTTGAGGTATGGCTCGTGTTTTTCTGGTAAGGTACTGTCCACAGTGCAAGGAAAGGAGGCAGGCAAGTAAAAAGCTTGATTTATGGAGGCTACCCGAAGTTTTGGTCATCCATCTAAAGAGATTTTCGTATAGCAGGTCTATGAAGCATAAGCTAGAAACATTTGTTAACTTTCCGATTCATGACCTCGATTTAACCAAATACGTAGCCAACAAAACATAAGCTAGAAACATTTGTTAACTTTCCGATTCATGACCTCGATTTAACCAAATACGTAGCCAACAAAACCCTCTCTCGACCACAACTGTATGAACTATACGCCCTCACAAACCATTACGGCGGGATGGGCAGCGGACACTACACCGCACATATCAAGGTGAGGGCGATTACCATGACCTACTCTTCTTTTGCATATCTTTAAACTTTCCTTCGCTGTTACTTTACTAGGCGTACCCATTTCGGATTTCGGTTCGGTTATGTTTGGATTTGGTATTTCGGTTTTAGAAAAACAACACCCATTTGTTTTTTTATATTGGATTAGGTTCATTTCTTATTAAATTATTCATTTTTCCAAAGAATGTTACTTTTATATTCGGTTTTTTCAGTTTTAGAGAAGTCATATCCATTCGGTTTTTTATATTGAATTCGGGCCGGATCAATTTGTCATAACCAAACCAAAATGACCGCCCCTACTGTCACTGTTTGTTAATCCTAGGGTTACTGTATATTGACCATTTTCACTGAATACGTTTGGTCAAATCCTGACTAAAGTAGTATCTCTGTTCTGTCTGGATCAAGCTTGGCTGCTCGGATACACTTTTCGTGTCGGAGATTCTTGAGTTGGTTATGTTTCTAACATCGACATTCTTCTCCGCATTTGTGGCCGCAGCTTTTGGACGAGAATAAGTGGTACAACTTCGACGACAGCCATATATCGCAGATAAACGAGGATGATGTGAAGTCAGCTGCTGCTTATGTGCTCTTTTACCGGAGGGTAAGGACCGATGCAGGCCGAGAGGATAAACACTCTCAATAGTTAAAAAAGTTCCGTATAAGTTACTACGACAATGTCCCCCGGGGTAATAAAAACGAGCTCATCGATTCCAAGTAATTTGCTCCTCTTTTAGGTGTTCCGCCTTCTGAGTTACAATGCATTTTGTTTACAGGTATCATGACACTGAATGCTCCGAGGAAGAAATTTTCAGGATTAAAGCCATAATCCATGGAGCCAAGAACCTGAACCATTAGCTGTGCCATGAATTCGAATCTTGTAAATGAAAGTACTCAGTATTTGTTGTTGTTTCACGACTAATTTCGACGATTCAGGGAACAGAAGTGGCCGCAAAAGAGTCGAGTTTCAAGTAATACATCGATCGATCAATCATTCATTTCGCTCTCTAACGTTAACATGTAAGCCTCCTTTGATCCTCAGGGTTATCGAGAGCAAGTACTTCGGATCGTTCTTCTGGTTGACGACATCAATCCAAAACCTCTCCAAGACAGTGGCAGCGATCGATTTCATCTGAATGTAAGCCATGTCCTTCCCCATACAGATCCGAGGACCCGCATGGAATACTGGGAACTTGAACGGAGTCTCTGGCTTGAAAACCCCACCCTCGATCCATCTCTCAGGGTAATACCGCTCGCAATCCTTCCCCCATAAGCTCTCCATCCGCCCCATTGCATATGCCTCGTATGTCACGAACCATCCTTTTCCTACGAACGTCCCGTCGGGTAACACGTCGTCCTCTAGACAGGTTTTCGAGTCCATTGGAACCGGTGGATACAGTCTCAAAGCTTCCGTCATCGAGGCGTGCAGATAATTCATCTCTTTCAGATCCTCGAAACTGTAAGTTTCCCCGATGCTCTTCCCGGTTCTTGCCCGGATCGATTCTAGCTCTCGGAGGATCTTTTGTTCCACGTCTGGATGCGACGAGAGTAACCAGAAGAACCAGCTTAAGGCGGCGGACGTGGTGTCTCGCCCCGCGAGCATGAAGTTGATGACGTTATTCCTCAGCGACTCGGGCGAGTTCATTTCATCGATCCCGATAAATCGGGACAGCAAATCCTCGTCCTTGCTCCCGGGATCACCGCCCTCCAACCTCCTCCGAATAATATCATCCGCAAACCTATGAACCACCTCGATCGATTCTCTCAACTGCTTCTCGGATCCCAAGTTCAACTTCCTCTTCAACTTCCATATCTTCGGGTTTATATACATGAACCTCTCCAAGCTAAGTAAATTCGCGGTGTCGAAGGCCCGGATGAGTTCGTCGCCGTCGCCGGAATTTCCTCTGCCGCCGGCGAGAGAAGATGGGTCCACGTTGAAAGCCAACTTGCAGATATTATCGAAAGCGAATCGCTCCAACACGTCCTGAAGGTCCAACACGTGTCCTGTTTTCGCAGCTTCTGTCAACTTCGGAATCAGTCTGAAAAGCGCAACGAACGAACACAATAAGAATTGTCATCACCGAATCACCGATCTAAGTGACCATTTCGGTTCAGTTGTGTTCTGGTTCGATTTTAAATAAATTATAATTATTCGATATTAATAGTGAATTCGGTTCGATTCTATTTGGTTTGGTTTTAATTCAAATTGATAAAAACATTTGAAAATTTTGTTTTCGCGATGATTTTGTATTTGGTTTGAATTCAACTTTTAAATTTTAAAAAAATTTATAGTCATTCAGCTTTTATATTAGATTCAATTTTATCAATTTAATTTATTATTCGGTTAGAATTCTGATCACCAAATTTATCGGTAATGTTCTCATATTTTGTGATTGGCGTATATATAGTTAAAAGGTACAAAACCGTGTCGTGATTTCGTCGGAAACGTTGTCCATGACGAAGTGACGAAGCGACCTCGTGTTGAACTCGCGGCTCGCGTCTTCCGCTGTATCCGCCACGTGTCACCGTCCGAGTTGAAGATCCCTCGCCCGAGCATATCCTCTAGGTGCGATATGAACCGTTCTCCTCTCGGGAAATTCTCGAACCTCGTCTTCGTTATGTATTCGACGTTCGCCGGATTCGCCGTTATGACGCCGTGAAGTTTTCCCGGTGTCCGGAAAACCGCCGTGTAGTTCGGACAACGCGACAGTACCTCCGTTGTCCGCTCCAGAAACCGGTGCCGGTTTCTTATGAAACCCGGCATGGTTCCGATGATCGGATATGACTTGAAGCCGGTTTCCGGCGAGGTTCGACGGCGTGAAGATGCGTGGAAGGCGAAGAAGATGAAGAGAGGGAGAAAAAAGAAGACGAAGACGACGAAGAGGAGGTCCATTTTTTGTTAGATTTTTTTTTTGGATTCGATGGTGAGTATTTGATGAGGTTAGAGAAAATGTATCGGACATATATATATATACGCACACGTGAGTGTGATACAAGGTCCGGACTAATTAATTACCGAAAAATAAACAAAAAAAATAGATAAATAAAATGCATATATATATATATATATATATATGTGTGTTTATTTGAGATATTCATCATATTGGATCATTTCAAGTTGTTCATGCTAATTTTTAAACAAAGTTTTTTATTTTATTTTTTAAAACAAAGTTGATTATTTTTTTTATTTTTTTATAATCCGAAAGTTCATCGGACCTTTGGTCCGACTACATCTCCCAGAAGATTGGGAAAGTCCAGGTGAATGTCCTTCTCTACGCTTGGATTTGAACCCAAGGTGAGAAGTAACAAAGTTGATTATTATTAAGTGATGGCAGACGTAACTGCGATATCCTTGGGGAACAAGGATAGTTGACAACGTGGTTATAGAAATGGTAAGAGTAACAGTGGTGCATATTAAAATTCTTTTAAACTTGGAAAAATAACATATAAACACCTAAACTTTTATAAAAATCTCATATAAATACATGAACCATAAAACTTCTATATAAATACCTAAACTTTTAAAAATCCTATATAAATACCTAAATTTTTGAAATTTTCTCTAAGTAAATACAAATTTTAGATATTTTTTAAATAAAAATAGATGATATCATTAACGGATTTTGGATTTATTTGGGAGTTTTTCAGAAATCTAGGTATTTATGTAGAATTTTAGAAAAATTCAAGTATTTATATAGAAATTTTATAGTTTAGGTATTTATGTGAGAGTTTTGTAAAAGTTTAGGTATTTTATATGTGATTTTTTTTAAAACTTCCTAAGAAAATTATTTAACTATTTCAAAATGTAAACCGATTTATCGAAGGCCAAACTAGTGAATACAATCTAAAAACAACTTTTGCAAATACATTTGTATAAAAAAAAATTCAATAGAAATTTTCTATAGCGAAAAATCTATTTCGATTTATGTACTTTGCATCATAAAATTCTGTATATAAAAATTAGAGGAAATTAATGATTTAAAACCAAACAATTAAATGATCAAACACACTGCGCAGAATATATTTTTTTTACAATATAAAATACAAACATTATTAAAAAATTAAATGAAAATTCCCAAGACTATTAATATCAACAATTAAAATGCAGAGAAACCAAAGATAATTGTATTTTGAACTAAATAAACTTAAAAATGCAAAAAAAAAAAAAAACAATGAAATTTTAAAAAAAAAATCGAGAAAACAAAGCCATGAGCAGCATGGAGTTAGCCCGTTTAACTTAAGAGCCCTTAACGTATTGGGCTTACAATAGGCCCATATATTAAATGGACCGACCGAACAATTGAACTTTCCATTCCGACAAAATCTCCGTAAACCTTGGAACACTTAGGGCTGGACACAAATACCCGAAAATTGGTATCCGTCAGATACTCGTCTCATGGATATCAGATTTTAGGGTACTCGTAATTTTCAAATCCAAATCTAAATCCCGATTTTTCAATATCCGTGAATCCGAATCCAAATCCGGATAATAGAATTTTTAAAACCGGATACCCACGGATACCCGACTATTATGATTATAAATAATTATATCTTATATTTATATAACATTTTTATAAAATATAATTATTTTAGATTAAATAATATCATATTTTTTAATATTAATTCAAAAAAATTAAATTTATTATTATTTATTTCTTATTATCTCTTTTGTCTCATATATTTTATCATAATTCAATAATTTTTATAAATATATCTTTATTTTTTGAAAATTTTATATATGAATATTGTTGTTTTTCTTAAATAAATCCGGATCCGGATACCCGCGAATACCCGACCATTATTCCGGATACCCGTATCTCAGATACTCGTAAATACCAAATCCCGGATACAAATCTTATAGTCAAATTATCAGATATAACATAGTGTTTCTATGGGGCTAAAGTTGTAATTTGTGTTGATTCATAATGTATATATACAGAAAACAGAGAGAAGCTGAATAACAGTTTTCATTTTCTCCAACTACTCTCTCTCTACAGTGACTTTCTCTCTCTTGGCGATTCATGTTTGTTTCTTCTCCGATATCGTCTGATATGGTATCAGAGCGGAATCTTGCTTTTCGCTTCGTTTTTCCTGTTCATTTTCTCTGATTTTCCTCGTTTCATCGAGTGTTCTTCGTTAATTCCTCTTGGATCTTGAAGATTTGTTCAAGATCTTTGTATCAATGGCGACGACGGATGTTGGTCTTACCGATGAGGTAGATGTTCCTGTTCATAGCCATTATTATCTTGGATCTAGTGATCACACGAATGTAGTTCTTGTCTCGGATCGCCTCAATGGTCCGGAAGATTACAGTTCTTGGTATCAATCCGTCATGTTGGCGCTTGAAGGCCGAAATAAACTGTGTTTCATCGATGGAACTCTTCCGAAACCGCCTGATAGTCATCCTGATAAAAGGTTATGGTCTCGGAATAATGTTGTGGTCAAATCTTGGCTAATGCACTCTGTTTCTAAAACGATTGCTTCGAGTTTGATGTACATTCCGACTGCAAAAGGAGCTTGGGAGAATTTGGAAACAAGATTCAAGCAAAATAATGTTCCCAGGCGCTACAGTATCAAGCAATGTTTGCGTTCTCTAAATCAAGGTTCTTCCACTGTTTCTGTTTACTATACCAAATTGATGACTCTTTGGGAAGAATTGAAGGCTGTTCGTGTCAATCCTCATTGTGAATGCGGCAAGTGTTCATGTCAGTTGAATCAGAAGTGGAATGAGTTACATGAAGAAGACTTTGTGATTGAATTTTTGTTTGGACTGAATGAGTCTTATGAAGGCATTCATGGACAAGTCATTATGATGGATCCTTTACCAAATCTGGAAAGGACCTACAATTTAATCACACAACATGAACAGCAACGATTGATCAAGCCTTCTGTATCGAATGAAGCACATGTTTTTTAGACTATTTCAGTCCCTGAAAATGTTGTAGCAGCAGCTCCTACTAACAATTTCAGGTAGAAACAGAGACCGTTATGCACGCATTGTGGATTGTATGGGCATACCATACACAAATGCTATAAACTTCATGGTTATCCTCCTGGATTTAAACCAGCTGGACAGAATTCAGCTCCGAGAAACTTTCAGAATAACCAAGTTCCAACACAGTCAATTCAGAGACCTCCTCAGAGTTCTGGATTTCGTCAACAGCCTCAGGCTAAAGATGTAATTGCTTCGATGAATACAACACATGTTGATAATTTCAAGGAAAAGCCACCTTCGGCAGTACCAGACTTGACTCCTGAGCAACTGCAACAGATATATACACACTTTCAAGGTCAGATGAAATTTGTTAATGCGACAATTACTGTGGATGGAGCACCAGATTCTTCTCCTCTGGTTTCTGGTATGGCTTCCATTCCCTGTTTGAATGTGTTACAATCTTCAGCTACCAATTTTGGAACTTGGATAGTGGATGCTGGAGAATCCACACACGTTTGTTCGAATAGGGATTTATTCTATGATCTGAAAACTGTTGCTCCAATCATGGTGACTTTGCCTAACAAACAACACATCACTATTACTCAGTCTGGAACAGTTATCATCAACCCTTATCTTACCCTATCAAACGTTCTGTTTGTACCCTCTTTTGCATTTAATCTTTTGAGTGTCTCTTCTTTACTCAAAGATAATGCTTACTCAGTGTTTTTTACATCAAATTCATGTTGCATTCAGGTGCATACTCAGGATTGGATGATTGGGAAAGCTGATCTTCAGCAGAACCTATACATCCTCGACACTACTTTTTTGCCCACACCTCCTATATCCTACTGTCAAGCTTTCATGGCAGATACCAATATATGGCACCAAAGACTGGGCCACCCTTCTTTCAGCAAAATAAAGACCCTCTCCCGCGAGCTATCACTTGCTAAATGTTCAGAATTGACCCACTGTCAGACTTGTCATTTAGCAAAACAAAAACATTTGCCTTTTCTTTTTAATAACCATGTATCCGATAACCCATTTGATCTACTTCATTTGGACATTTGGGGTCCTTTTTCAGTCCCATCTGTAGAAGGATTTCGATACTTTCTTACCATATTTGATGACTGTTCTAGAGCTATATGGATATACTTTCTGATAAATAAAAGTGATGTGTTGACTCTATTTCCAGCCTTTGTTACCATGATTGAAACACAGTATAAGACACGAATAAAAGCTATTCGATCAGACAATGCAAATGAGTTGAAGTTTGCAGATTTATGTCGAGACAGAGGAATGCTGCATTATTACTCTTGTGTAAACACGCCACAACAGAATTCTGTCGTCGAAAGGAAGCATCAACATATCTTGAATGTGGCGAGATCGTTGCTTCATCAGTCTAATCCAACGATTGATCAAGCCTTCTGTATCGAATGAAGCACATGTTTTTCAGACTATTTCAGTCCCTGAAAACGTTGTAGCAGCAACTCCTACTAACAATTTCAGACAGAAACAGAGACCATTATGCACGCATTGTGGATTGTATGGGCATACCATACACAAATGCTATAAACTTCATGGTTATCCTCCTGGATTTAAACCAACTGGCCAGAATTCAGCTCCGAGAAACTTTCAGAACAACCAAGTTCCAACACAGTCAATTCAGAGACCTCCTCAGAGTTCTGGATTTCGTCAACAGCTTCAGGCTAAAGATGTAATTGCTTCTATGCATACCACATATGTTGATAATTTCAAGGAAAAGTCACCTTCGGCAGTACCAGACTTGACTCCTGAGCAACTGCAACAGATATATACACACTTTCAAGATCAGATGAAGTTTGTTAATGCGACAATTACTGTGGATGGAGCACCAGATTCTTCTCCTCTGGTTTCTGGTATGGCTTTCATTCCCAATTTTGGAACTTGGATAGTGGATTCTGGAGCATCCACACACGTTTGTTCGAATAGGGATTTATTCTATGATCTGAAAACTGTTGCTCCAATCATGGTGACTTTGCCTAACAAACAACACATCACTATTACTCAGTCTGGAACAGTTATCATCAACCCTTATCTTACCCTATCAAACGTTCTGTTTGTACCCTCTTTTGCATTTAATCTTTTGAGTGTCTCTTCTTTACTCAAAGATAATGCTTACTCAGTGTTTTTTACATCAAATTCATGTTGCATTCAGGTGCATACTCAGGATTGGATGATTGGGAAAGCTGATCTTCAGCAGAACCTATACATCCTCGACACTACTTTTTTGCCCACACCTCCTATATCCTACTGTCAAGCTTTCATGGCAGATACCAATATATGGCACCAAAGACTGGGCCACCCTTCTTTCAGCAAAATAAAGACCCTCTCCCGCGAGCTATCACTTGCTAAATGTTCAGAATTGACCCACTGTCAGACTTGTCATTTAGCAAAACAAAAACATTTGCCTTTTCTTTTTAATAACCATGTATCCGATAACCCATTTGATCTACTTCATTTGGACATTTGGGGTCCTTTTTCAGTCCCATCTGTAGAAGGATTTCGATACTTTCTTACCATATTTGATGACTGTTCTAGAGCTATATGGATATACTTTCTGATAAATAAAAGTGATGTGTTGACTCTATTTCCAGCCTTTGTTACCATGATTGAAACACAGTATAAGACACGAATAAAAGCTATTCGATCAGACAATGCAAATGAGTTGAAGTTTGCAGATTTATGTCGAGACAGAGGAATGCTGCATTATTACTCTTGTGTAAACACGCCACAACAGAATTCTGTCGTCGAAAGGAAGCATCAACATATCTTGAATGTGGCGAGATCGTTGCTTCATCAGTCTAATCTCCCTCTAGTTTACTGGACAGACTGCATCAGAACTGCTATCTATCTGATAAATCGAATTCCAAGTCCTCTGCTGAATCAGAAAACGCCATATGAAGTTTTGCAAGGTACTTTGCCTTCTTATTCTCATTTACGCGTGTTTGGTTGCCTGTGCTATGGTAGTACTTTGGATAAGAACAAACACAAGTTTGCAGCTAGAGCTAGATCGACAGTATTCCTTGGATACCCTGCTGGATATAAAGGATACAAGTTGTTGGACTTGGAATCCAATGAAATATACATTTCGAGGAATGTTCAGTTTCATGAAACCATATTTCCATTTACCAAAGACCAAAATGAACCAAGCCCTTCCTCAAACGTTATTTTCCCCTCTTCCATTTTGCCTTTACCAATACCAACACCGCCAGATATGCCATCTCAGTCTTATATTGATCCAAATCCACCACCTGTCCATTCAAACCAACCTTCTTTCGAACCATTACAATCAGATATACCTGAACCACAACCTACATGTCCTAGTCACTTGACTCAAAGACCTAGACGCTTGGTAAAGAGACCACATCATTTGGATGAATACCACTGCTATAATACCCATCATTCTGTTTCTACTGAGCCATTTACAACACCCTACCCTATGTCATCTTTTCTGACATATGACCATTTATCTCCACAATATAGACAATACACTTTAAACCTCAATCATGAAACTGAACCTCGAAATTTTAGAGAGGCTGTCAAATCTGTACAGTGGCAACAAGCTATGAATGAAGAACTCTCTGCCTTAATACGAAAGAACACTTGGTCGATTGTTTCTTTACCTGAATCACAGAATTCAGTGGGTTGTAAGTGGGTATACAAGATCAAAAGGAAAGCTGATGGCAGTATAGACAGATATAAAGCAAGATTAGTTGCAAATGGATTCACACAACAAGAGGGTGTTGATTACATTGATACATTCTCTCCGGTTGCGAAGTTAGTGACTGTCAAGGTCTTGTTGGCATTGGCAGCAACTCAAAACTGGAGTTTAACGCAGATGGATGTTACTAATGCGTTTCTACATGGTGATCTTGAGGAAGATATATATATGAACTTGCCTCAAGGTTTCACTTTGGCTTCAAATGCAGAGCTTCCTCCGAGACCTGTTTGCAAACTTCAGAAATCTTTGTATGGCCTGAAACAAGCGTCGCGACAGTGGTACCAGAAATTTTCTACAGTCTTGTTGAATGCTGGCTTTCGACAATCTCAATCAGATCATTCTTTGTTTGTAAAGAAGTCTGGTCCATCTTTCTTGGCATTGCTGGTGTATGTTGATGATATCGTCATTGCTAGCAATGATGATATTGCTGTTGAAGGTCTGAAGAAACTCTTGCAACAGAACTTCAATATCAAAGATCTCGGTCCACTAAAGTTCTTTTTAGGACTCGAGATTGCAAGGTCTGCAAAAGGAATATCAATCAGTCAACGAAAGTATTGCCTCGATTTATCAGATGCTGGATATTCTGGTTGCAAGCCGCTTTCAGTGCCAATGGATCCAAATAATCATTTGAGTCTGAAACAGGGCACTTTATTGACAGAGCCAACAGTTTATCGAGCTCTAGTTGGAAAGCTGCTATATTTGACGATAACTAGACCTGATATTACATTCTCGGTTCACAAACTTAGTCAGTTTCTATTAGCTCCGACGGAAGATCACTTGAATGCAGCTTATCGCGTTCTGAGATATCTCAAGAATGATCCTGGACAAGGGCTGTTCTTTTCAGCAAAGTCTGAGCTAAAGTTGAATGCATTTGCAGACTCCGACTGGGCAACTTGCCCTGATACAAGAAAATCAGTCACATGATATTGTGTTTTCTTGGGAGACTCTCTTGTTTCGTGGAAGTCGAAGAAGCAGAGCACAGTTTCGAGGAGTAGTATCGAAGCTGAGTATCGGGCAATGACGAATGTCACGTGTGAGATTGTATGGTTGCGAAATCTTCTCCAGGATCTTTGCATCCCGCTACAATTGCCAGCAAATTTGTTCTGTGACAACAAGTCAGCATTACACTTAGCCTCCAATGCGGTTTTTCATGAAAGGACCAAGCATATCGAGCTTGATTGTCATCTAGTTCGAGAGAAAATTCGTGATGGTCTAATCAAGACATTGCATATCTCTACTGACAAACAATTGGCAGATTGTTTGACAAAAGCTCTACAACCGGCTGTTTTTCAGTCTATGTTATCTCGGTTCCAAACTTCAAGTCTATTTCTTCCTTCTCGGAATCATAGAGGGGAGTGTATCAGATATAACATAGTGTTTCTATGGGGCTAAAGTTGTAATTTGTGTTGATTCATAATGTATATATACAGAAAACAGAGAGAAGCTGAATAACAGTTTTCATTTTCTCCGACTACTCTCTCTCTACAGTGACTTTCTCTCTCTTGGCGATTCATGTTTGTTTCTTCTCCGATATCGTCTGATACAAATACCCAAGTGTTCCGGATCCAAATCCAAATCCAAATCCTTCGATTTTTTCGGGTATCCGATCCGTTCCCACCCCTAACCCACCCCTAACACCCCTAACACAGATCACAAAACCAGATATTTGAAACCCCGAGGAAGAAAAGCTCCATTAACGACAGAGAAATCCAGGTGAAACAGGAGCCAATGAAAACATCATCTTCACCTGTCGGATAATGAAGATCTCTCAATGGAAAGCCATTTGCCAAATCATAACTTTGGTTCCGAAGCAGAAGATTCGGATCAAGTTAAAAACCCAGAAAATTTCCCGACAAGATCTGCAACCAGATCTATTAACTCTTGACGAAACCCTTTCACTGCTCTGATCGAACGATACAAACGGCGTTCCCATTTCAGGTGCATCTCATATGCTTTTGTTCTTGACCTCTGTTCGATGCTTATAATGGCAGTAATGGCTGGGAAAGTGATGCACACAAATGGGTTTGTGGCGAAGTTAATGAACAGGATCTATAACAGTAACATAGATATAAGTATATAAATCTGTATATATGCGTATATATACATATGTATTCAGGATCTCTCTTTGACTTTCACACTCAGACCACCATTGATCCTCAGTGTCAGAGACATTAGAAACTCAGGATGCTCCTCCTTCCTCGGAACATCGATCACAAACCTCTCCAAGACAGCCGCAGCGACAGATTTCATCTGAATATAAGCCATTTGCTTCCCTAAACACGACCTTGGTCCCGCATGGAACACTGGAAACTTGAACGGGTTCTCTGGTCGGAAAACGCCATTGCTGCTGATCCACCTCTCTGGATAGAACCTCTTGCAATCCTTCCCCCATATGCTCTCCATTCTTCCCATGGCGTAAGCGTTGTAGCTTATCCCCCATCCTCCTCCTACGAATGTTCCATCTGGCAACACGATATCCTTCAGACAAGACAGTGTGTCCACGTGAACTGGTGGATACAACCTCATGGATTCCGTTATCGAAGCGTGGAGATAGTTCATTTGTTTCAGATCCTCGAAACTGTAAATCTCTCCCGTTCTCTTCCCCGTTCTTGCCCGGATCGAGTTTAGCTCTTCGATGATCTTCTCCTCCACTTCGGGATGCAACGAGAGTAACCAGAAGAACCAGCTCAACGCAGAGGACGTTGTCTCTCGTCCTGCGAGGATGAAACTGATCACAATGTCCCGAAGCAAATCCGGAGAGTTCATCTCGTCGATCTTGATGAACCGTGATAGTAAATCCTCGTTCTTGTTCCCCGATTTCCCTTCCATCCTCGCACGGACGATATCATCCGCAAACCTGTGGACGGTATCGACAGATTCCTTCAGTATTCTCTCAGACCCGACATTGAACTTCCTCTTGAGCATCCATCCATGAGGGCTCAAGGACATGAACCGCTTCGAAATAAGCAAGGCGGCTGTGTCGAAGGCGCGCATGAACTCGGCACCAGAGGTTGCGTCACCGCCAAGGCAAGCTGGATCCACGTTGAATGCCAACTTGCAAATGTTGTCGAACGCGAATCTCTCCAACACGTCCTGAAAATCCAACACTTTCCCCATTTTCGCTGCTTCTGATAACATCGGAACCAACCTGAAAAACTCCATTGATCAAACACACACACACACTCACACACATATATATGTATATAAGCGAAGGATTGATGTATATCATCACCTGGAGGTGATTTCGAGGGTGGCGTTGCTGAATACGAATTCACGAAGCGATCTCGTGCTGAACTCGTAGCTCGCCGTCTTCCTCTGTTTCGACCACATCTCTCCGTCGGAATTGAAGATGCCAGAGCCAAGCAGATCTTCCAGATGAGCGATGAAGCGTTCGCCTTTCGGAAAGTTTTCGAATCTCGTCTTCAGCATACACTCGACGTTGGCAGGATTCGCCGTCATGACGAAGTGAATCTTCCCAGGTCTCCGGAAAACTGCTGTCTGAGTGGGACATCCGGCAAGAATCTCTGTTGTCCAGTCGAGAAACCGGTGACGGTTCTTCAACAAATCCGGCAAGCTTCCGAGGATCGGGTAAGACTTGAAGCCGGTCTCCGGCGAGTTATGCCGGCGTGAAGATGTGTTGATGATGAAGAAGAAGATGAGGAGGAGAGGGAGAATAAGGAAGAAGGAGGAGAAGAGCTCCATATTTTTTTTTTTTGGATTCAGAGAAGATTTAAAAAAAAAAAAGAGTTGGTCTGTGATTGAGAAGACGTCATACAACTTCAACTGTGTAGATATTTTATTGCATACCGTTTCTGTACGGACAATCAGATGGGTCGACCTTCAGGGCCCAAATTCTGAATTGGGCCGTATGGGCCCATTATCCGAAAGAGCAAGTTATTGGGCTAACATGGGCTACCCACAAAGGCCATTCGAACATTATCAAGGAGCATATGCCTGTCGGCCTTGGACCGAACTCAACACCTTATCAGCATTTGCAAATATTTGATTAAGAACCTTTTTAATTTTTATTACTGGAGTGTATAACTTTCTTTTTTTAATTCGATCCGGTTTAATTTAATTAGAGTTTGTTAATGAATGGTTTGATTCAGTGTTTTTTTTTTTCGTTTATTTCTTAATTCTTACATCGTATTACAGAATCGAGTTACTTATTTTGATTACTAACAAAATAAAATAATCTAATGTTAGACCAAACCGATAGTTAACCGGATATACACTCCAATATCCTTAATTATACTATATAATAAATGGAAAATATATAAATATTGCTTAATTAAGCTCCACGTTTATATCGGTGAACTACTCTTCCATTGCACAATCGATTTGTTTCCTCCCAAATGACTATCTAATTGGTTTTATTTTGATAGGTGAATTATATTATAATATTCCATAAAGAATCTTAATCATAAGGTATACAGTGATATTATATAATATACAAGGAGTTGAGCAATCATGTTATAATAAAAAAAATGGGCATTGAACATATCTACATCAAAATATCCAATGATCTATACATGTACAAATAGTTCAATTGATTAAATCTAGGTTTAATCGATCCAAATAAAATTCGACTGTCCATGAATTCACATATAACATATTTTAATCATAAGGTATACAGTGATATTATATAATATACAAGGAGTTGAGCAATCATGTTATAATAAAAAAAATGGGCATTGAACATATCTACATCAAAATATCCAATGATCTATACATGTACAAATAGTTCAATTGATTAAATCTAGGTTTAATCGATCCAAATAAAATTCGACTGTCCATGAATTCACATATAACATATTTTATGTTATAAATAAAATATATTTATGGTGGAGCCCACCGTTACTGTTCACACCGACTTACTGTTCATATATACGGTACTGTTCACACCGACCGTATACGTGAACAGTAACTTCGGGATTTCTATAAATAGGTCATTTGGGTTCTTTCATTTGTACACTTTCAAGAGAGAAATCAATAAGAAATACATCTTTCTCCATTCTCCCAAAATACTCTTTTCGGTTATAGTTAAACGATCTAATATCCGGGTCGTTTATATCTCTCCGAATTCATAACACGTTATCAGCACGAGCGCTCTTCTATAACTAAAGGTAAGATAACTTATCTTTAATACAAATATTTTCAATCTTATGATATATATATATGTATTCATTGATGCTTGAGTGGAATTACCCCAAGCTATATATGAATACCGATATTCTTTATAATTAATTTATGGACGGCTATGCCGCCTCGATTATTATTCATGGACGGCTATGCCGCCTTTATTATTACTATTTATGGACGGCTCTGCCGCCTTAATTGTTAATCTGGACGGCTATGCCGCCTTAAATATTTATTCGTTATTGGACGGCTGTGCCGCCTTAATTATTAATTTGGACTGCTTTACCGCTTTAATTATTTGTCTGTTATTGGACGGCTATGCCGCCTTAATTGTTAATATTGGACGGCTATGCCGCCGTACTTACTAATAGACTATTGTGTTTATTCTTTATGGACGGCAATGCCGTCTAAATTATTTTACTTCTGCATATGGTAATACCGCCACATATAAACAATTATATTATCTAATCTATATAAATTATAAATATTCACCATGCAAAATATTATCATATATATAATATTGATGGTCATTTATACGGAAAATGTTTTGAACAAAAAAAAATGTGTTAGTAATAAAGTTTACGATTAAAGTTTTATAAATTTTTTTTATATATCGTTATATTAATTATAAATTATTTATTCCCTCAATAATTAGTTAATTATATATTAGCATTATCAATTAATTTTACAAAATAGTTTAACAATTCGTTTTGATAAATTATTTCATGATATAAATTGTTAAAATCATTTATAAAATTTAAATAAAAAAAAAAAAAAAAACTCCAACGGCTATAATTAAAAAAAAAAAAATAAAAAAAAAAAAAAAAAAATCAAATTTTGGCTGCTCCTCCCCAACGGCTAGGAATAGTGAATTTTACCCTATAAATACACTCACCCATTCACTCAAAAACTCACACCAAATCATCCCATTCTCTTCTCTTCTCCCACGAAAAAAAAAAATTCTCAAGATGAATTTCATCAAAATTCTCTTTGTTTTAGCAATTTTAGCGGCAACTTTTTGTATTTTCTTTGATAAAAATCCCGATCCGTTTTTGTTTTCAATTTGCATTGCGGTCTTACCTCTCGTTTACATATTACTAATTATAGCAATTTATATGTAATCATGTATTTCACTATGTTGTATTATCCATGATAATGAATAAAGCTAATGTGTGCCGTATTTTTTGTTTTAGTCATAATGGCAAGAATGACAAATATCGAATTCGAGGTCCTCGACATATCGGGAAACAATTATTTATCATGGCAGTTAGATGCCGAATTGCATCTCGAATCAAAAGGTCTTGGTACCACTATTAAAGAAAAGGGTGCATCAAACGAGAATAAGGCGAAGGCACTGATATTGTTGCGACATCATCTTCATGATGATTTGAAAAAGGAATATTTGACAATCAAAGATCCTGCAGATCTTTGGTTAAAATTAAAAGACCGTTTTGATCATCAAAAAACGGTGATCCTCCCCAAGGCAAAATATGAATGGATGCACCTCCGGTTTCAAGATTTCAAGAATGTCAGCGAATATAACTCGGCAATGTACCGTATCACATCGATTCTAAAATTATGTGGAGAAACAGTCAGCGAAAATGAGATGCTGGAGAAAACTTTCTCAACAATGCATGCATCGAACATTATACTCCAACAACAATATCGAGAAAAGGGGTATACAAAATATTCGGAGCTTTTATCATGTCTCCTATTGGCAGAACAAAATAATGAGCTGTTAATGAAAAACCATGCATCACGACCAACTGGATCTGTACCATTCCCTGAAGCGAATGCTACAGAAAAAATATCATTCCCCGGAGTGAATGCTATGTCTTATAATGGTCGAGGACGTGGTTATTTTCGAGGTAGAGGCCGAGGACGCGGTCGTGGTGCCAGCCGAAGATGGATCAGAGGAGGTGATCAAGGAAATTCATCCCAAAATCATAATTTAATTTCCTTGATCACCTCCTCTGATCCATCTTCGGCTGGCACCACGACCGCGTCCTCGGCCTCTACCTCGAAAATAACCACGTCCTCGACCATTATAAGACATAGCATTCACTCCGGGGAATGATATTTTTTCTGTAGCATTCGCTTCAGGGAATGGTTTGTTTTCTGTAGCATTCGCTTCAGGGAATGGTACAGATCCAGTTGGTCGTGATGCATGGTTTTTCATTAACAGCTCATTATTTTGTTCTGCCAATAGGAGACATGATAAAAGCTCCGAATATTTTGTATACCCCTTTTCTCGATATTGTTGTTGGAGTATAATGTTCGATGCATGCATTGTTGAGAAAGTTTTCTCCAGCATCTCATTTTCGCTGACTGTTAAGAACCTAATATATCGCATATAAGAATATTCGGATGTGCAGTATATGTCCCGATTTCCCCACCACAACGGACAAAAATGGGACCACAAAGGAGACTTGGAATATATATTGGATATGATTCGCCATCCATTATACGATATCTGGAGCCACAAACTGGAGATGTTTTTACGGCTCGTTTTGCTGATTGTCATTTTAATGAAAATGAGTTCCCACCATTAGGGGGAGAAAATCATAGAATGGTGGGAAATGAAAATGATCTTAATTGGTGTACACCATCATTATCCCACTTTGATCCCCCAGCAAAACAACGAGAACTAGAAGTTCAAAGGATTATACATTTGCAGAATATTGCAAACCAGTTACCTGATGCGTTTGCAGATACAACTAGAGTAACAAGATCATATATAGATGCTGCAAATGTTCCTGCACGGATTGAAATTCCGAAAGAACAAACTAGAGAAAATTCGACAAACGATTCCAAAACACGCCTGAAGCGTGGACGACCTATTGGTTCTAAGGATAAAAACCCCCGAAAGAGCAAAGGGCCCAAGAAAAATGAAATGCTCAATTCGGAGGAACGCGTTCCAAATCAAAGAAATGAAGTACCTTGTGATGGTGGTATAAATCCAGATAATGAAAATCATGAGATCTCGATCAATTATATCAGTAATGGTACATTATGGAATCGAAAAGAAATCAAAGAGATTGATGATATATTTTCTTATAATGTATCAAAGGAAATCGATGAAAATGAGGATCCAGAACCCAGATCTGTTTTGGAGTGTCAAAAGAGACCAGATTGGAATAAATGGAGAGACGCAATACAAGCTGAATTAGATTCGCTTAATAAGCGAAAGGTATTCGGACATATTGTTATTAAACCGAAAGAAGTTTCTCCTGTTGGATGTAAATGGGTGTTTGTGCGGAAAAGAAATGAGCACAACGAAATTGTAAGATACAAAGCTCGTCTTGTCGCACAAGGTTTTTCCCAAAGACCAGGAATAGATTACGAAGAAACTTATTCTCCTGTTATGGATGCTATTACATTCCGATACCTAATTAGTCTTGCAGTTACAAAGAATTTAGAAATGCGTCTCATGGATGTTGTTACTGCTTATCTATATGGATCACTTGACACGAGTATCTATATGAAAGTCCCTGAAGGATTTAAAATGCCCGAAGCATTGAAAACAAAACCACGAGAGTTATGTGCTGTCAAGTTACATCGATCATTATATGGGCTAAAACAATCAGGGCGTATGTGGTATAAACGCTTGAGTGAGCACTTATTGAAAAATGGATATTCAAATGATCCTATATCACCATGTGTATTTATCAAAAAGACAATGTCCGGGTTTGTGATTATTGCTGTATATGTCGATGATTTGAATATCATTGGTACTCCCCACGAAATCCAGGATGCATCCACTTATTTAAAAGGGGAATTTGAGATGAAAGATCTTGGACAAACCAAGTATTGTCTTGGGCTGCAGATAGAACATTTGAAAGATGGAATCTTTCTACATCAATCAAATTATACAAAACGGGTACTAAAACGATTCAATATGGATAAGGCAAACCCACTTAGTACCCCGATGGTTAATAGAACATTGGACATTGAAAAGGATCCATTTCGTCCTCGCGAAGGTAATGAAGAGATACTTGGTCCTGAAGTACCGTATCTAAGCGCAATAGGAGCTCTTATGTATCTTGCAAATTGTACTAGACCGGATATATCATTTGCTACCAATCTATTAGCAAGATACAGTTCTGCCCCAACACGAAGACATTGGAATGGGGTTAAACATATATTTCGTTATCTTCAAGGAACTATTGATCTTGGGTTGTTTTATCCTAAAAGCACAAAACAAGAAATTGTTGGTTTTGCAGATGCAGGATATTTATCAGACCCACATAAAGGCAGGTCACAAACAGGCTATGTCTTCACAATCAATGGAACTGCGCTAGCCTGGCGTTCTCAAAAGCAGACCCTAGTCGCTACATCAGCTAATCATGCCGAGGTCATAGCATTACATGAGGCGAGCCGAGAATCAGTATGGTTGAGATCATTATCTCAACATATTCAAAAGGCTTGCGGAATACCTATTGACACAACGCCAACAACATTGTTTGAAGATAATGCTGCGTGTGTTGCACAAACTAAGGAAGGTTTCATCAAAAGTGATAGAACAAAACATATTCCTCCGAAGTTCTTCGCATATACCCAAGAGCTTGAAAAGAATAAGGAGATTGAAGTCTAAATGGGTGTTTGTGCGGAAAAGAAATGAGCACAACGAAATTGTAAGATACAAAGCTCGTCTTGTCGCACAAGGTTTTTCCTAAAGACCAGGAATAGATTACGAAGAAACTTATTCTCCTGTTATGGATGCTATTACATTCCGATACCTAATTAGTCTTGCAGTTAAACAGGAGAAACTTCTTTCGGTTTAATAACAATATGTCCGAATACCTTTCGCTTATTAAGCGAATCTAATTCAGCTTGTATTGCGTCTCTCCATTTATTCCAATCTGGTCTCTTTTGACACTCCAAAACAGATCTGGGTTCTGGATCCTCATTTTCATCGATTTCCTTTGATACATTATAAGAAAATATATCATCAATCTCTTTGATTTCTTTTCGATTCCATAATGTACCATTACTGATATAATTGATCGAGATCTCATGATTTTCATTATCTGGATTTATACCACCATCACAAGGTACTTCATTTCTTTGATTTGGAACGCGTTCCTCCGAATTGAGCATTTCATTTTTCTTGGGCCCTTTGCTCTTTCGGGGGTTTTTATCCTTAGAACCAATAGGTCGTCCACGCTTCAGGCGTGTTTTGGAATCGTTTGTCGAATTTTCTCTAGTTTGTTCTTTCGGAATTTCAATCCGTGCAGGAACATTTGCAGCATCTATATATGATCTTGTTACTCTAGTTGTATCTGCAAACACATCAGGTAACTGGTTTGCAATATTCTGCAAATGTATAATCCTTTGAACTTCTAGTTCTCGTTGTTTTGCTGGGGGATCAAAGTGGGATAATGATGGTGTACACCAATTAAGATCATTTTCATTTCCCACCATTCTATGATTTTCTCCCC
>NW_010970652.1:271369-272504 GCF_000463585.1 Tarenaya hassleriana | reverse complement strand
TTGTCAGTCATCTGACGCTTCACGTAAGCGTCACAACCCCAAATTCTGACAAACGATAACGCGGGACACTTCCCCGTCCATATCTCATATGGTCTCGTTTCAGCCGATTTCGTTGGACTCCTGATATTCCTCCGAAGTTCTTCGCATATACCCAAGAGCTTGAAAAGAATAAGGAGATTGAAGTCAGATATGTACGATCATGTGACAATGCAGCAGACATGTTCACCAAGGCTCTCCCGACGATGGTGTTCAAGAAGCATGTACATAATATTGGAATGCGTCATTTACGGGATCTTTGATCTCTTGTTCAGGGGGAGCGTGTAGCTGTACTCTTTTTCCTTTATCAGGTTTTATCCCATTGGGTTTTACTGATAAAGGTTTTAACGAGGCAGCACCGAAACACGCAACTGTGTTTTTACTAACGGTGGCTCCAAGGGGGAGTGTTATAAATAAAATATATTTATGGTGGAGCCCACCGTTACTGTTCACACCGACTTACTGTTCATATATACGGTACTGTTCACACCGACCGTATACGTGAACAGTAACTTCGGGATTTCTATAAATAGGTCATTTGGGTTCTTTCATTTGTACACTTTCAAGAGAGAAATCAATAAGAAATACATCTTTCTCCATTCTCCCAAAATACTCTTTTCGGTTATAGTTAAACGATCTAATATCCGGGTCGTTTATATCTCTCCGAATTCATAACATTTTAAACCATTTTTCATCTATATATAGAAAAATTCATCAGTCATATTTCATGGAATAAATAAATTATTCTAATAAAACACTCTATCTGTTCTATTCGAATAGATTTTCAGATCCTCTAATATCTAAGATAAAGATTTATTTTTAGATAAATAACAATTGGATTTGTTTTCGGAAATTAAAGTTAAATTCGCCTCTACGTTCCTATCGCGTTATTTGAATTTGGCCATCATGAATTTCATATATACTTGAAAGATCAAAAGTGTATAAAAAGCTTGATAAGATTGGCCACATTATTGGACATGAAATAAAGATGTTGAGAATGTTATTTTAATGAAAAAAGGATTCTTTGACCAAAATACTTTTTCGGAGTGAGGTGATGATCGCAATCGCACCTATTTTAATATATATATATATATATATA
>NW_010970652.1:260866-271303 GCF_000463585.1 Tarenaya hassleriana | reverse complement strand
TATATATATATTATAATTTATGAAGTATATGTGATATATATATATATATATATATATTAATTTCGCTAAAACTTGATGAAGAAAAGGCTTTGCTTTTGCAGTGTTTTCTTGACACACGCATGCGTATATATATCTATTTGAATTTCGTAGCCTTTACGTTAAATTTATATTTATCTCTTAATTTATCCTCAGATATTTTATTTTAAGTATATCCTGTAAATGCTAGATAATTTTTTTTCCTGGTGGACCGACACTTGTCAATGGAATATTGCAAATTTAGTTATCAACTTTGGTGTTTTGTTTCTGAAATATGATATAATATCATTTTTGGTGAGTTTGAGCACGTAATATATAAAATGAGTAAAATAGATAATTGCACGTATTTCTCAAATTTCACACTATACATAATCGGCAACACGGTTTAGAAGTTAATTGGTTTAATGTTCAATTACGATCTTGGTTATAATTTCTTTACTACTACTACTACTTCTACTATTATTATTATTATTATTATTATTATTATTATTATTATTATTATTATTATTATTATTATTATTATTATTATTATTATTATTATTATTATTATTATTATTATTATTATTATTATTATTATTATTATTAACACGTTTGGATCCCGCAAAAAAGGCGAAAGCAGAAGAGAACGAAGAGCGTTGTTTTTTTTTTGCCATAAAATTACAACACATGTTGATCCATCCATATATATATATATATAATGTGTATGTGTGTGCATGGTCGAAGTTCATTATTCACAAAGCAACTTCTTCCACGCTTTTACAAAATTTCCATGACCTTTTTTTTTTATCAATATCATTTCTTTTTTATTTATTTTATTTTATCTCATGAAAACTTTATATCTCATGTTTGACCAACAACTGTTCGTTCCCCACCTATTTGCATATTATATATATTATACGTTGCCGCCAATATTAAAATAGAAAAATAAATATGTGATGAGTGTAAAATAAAATTTTAAGATTTGGTGGAGAATAATAATGGATACAATATTATTATGTCAAATTTTATATATTTGATTTATTTTCATTGAATCTATATTTTCTTTTTACTCCGTTTTTTTATTTTTCTATAAACATATTCATTTTTATTATAATATAATAACAAGAAGAAGAGATAGACCAATAAAAATAATTTCGTTCCTTCCTATTTGTCTTATTTATTTTTCGTATTTTATTTTTCAATATGGAATCATAGCAACATTGCGATCTGGATTATAAGTTTCTCTTTTTTCTAATTTTCTAATCTCTTCTTTCTTTTGCGTCTTGAATGTTCATATATGCAAATCGTTTAAAGGGGAGTAAAAATCTAAATTTAAACAATGTGCTATAACAAAAAGAAGTCAAAGTTAAAAACTCTAAGATCAAGCAAAATATTATGACAAGAATAGTCACTACAAAAAAACAGCCTTATATCAACGGAAATTATCAACGGAAAAGCCCGTTGCAAATATTTCAATGGATTGTCAACGGAAAAAATCCGTTGCAAATGTCAACGGAGTTCAACGAAATAGTAACGGATTTTGCAGCGGAACATGTCCGTTGATATTCCGTTGATAATTACAACGGAATGGCAACGGAAATATCCGTTGATATATATCAACAATTATATTCAACGGAACAAAGGCGTGGCTTATTTTCAACGGTATATTATCAACGGATATCGGTCGTTGAAAATAGTAACGGATATCCGTTACTATTTGTGGTCGTTACTTGCAACGGATGTCCGTTGATACATGTAGCCGTTATATTTGCAACGGATGTCCGTTGATATATCCATTATATAGCTCGCGGCGCCCCCCTCCCATTACTACCAAAATCTCTCAAAATGTCTTCTTCTTCCTCAAATCAAAATATACATGTTTCAAGGCAGTGGATGTATCGTAGAGAAGATCCAACAACAAAAGAAGTTACACCGAAGTTCTGTGCAGGTTTGGAGCAATTTATGAGTTTTGCTTCAATGCAACCTTTGTGTCAACAACGTGGAAAATTGCAATGTCCATGTAAAGGTTGTAGAAATTTAAAATTTCTAAGCCAAGAAGTGGTATGCAAACATCTATATCGAAGGGGTTTTATGGATGATTACTACGTATGACATATGCATGGAGAAGAAGTCAGGACAACGGCGAATACTGTTGTATGGACACAGACAGAGGAGGTAGAAGCAACTGGAGAAAATCAATCTTTTGATTTTGAAACAAGAAATCCGTATGCTCAAATGGTGACAGATGCTTTTTCCGGGGTATTTGAGCAAGTTCAACAAGAAGAAGAAGAGCCGAATAATGATGCAAAAGGATTTTTCGACATGCTCACGATGGAAAATCATCCTATATACGAAGGATGCAAACAAGGTCAGTCTCGATTATCATTAGCATCAAGATTGATGAGCATGAAAACAGATTATAATGTTACTGAGAATTGCATGGATTCGTTTTGCAAGACATTGCGTGAGTATTTACCTGAAAACAATCAAGCTCCGCAATCGTATTATGATACAAAATCAATCTTGAAGGATTTGGGAATGCCTCATGAAAAGATTGATGTCTGCAGAAACAGTTGCATGCTTTTTTGGGATACTGATAAAGAGTTGATGCAGTGTAAATTTTGTGGAGCGAATAGATATCGACCGAGTAAGGAAAGATCTCATAGAAAGGTGTCGTATAAGAAGATGTTCTATTTTCCTGTGTCGTATAGATTGAGAAGGTTATATGAATCTGAGAAAACAACATCACATACGAGATGGCATGCAAATCATTCGAGCTCGACAGAAGATATGCAACATCCATCCGATGGCATTGCATGGAAAGATTTCAATAAGGTATTCCCTGATTTTGCTACTGAGCCTCGGAATGTTTATCTCTGCTTATGCACGGATGGTTTTAGTCCGTACGGAAAATCTGGCATGCAATATTTATTATGGTCTGTGATACTCTCGCCATATAATTTGCCTCCGGAGATGTGTCTGAAAAGAGAATTTATGTTTCTAACATTGTTGATTCATGGACCAGATCACCCAAGAAGAGTTTTGATGTGTTTCTACAACCTTTAATTAAGGAATCGACAGATTTGTGGAACATTGGAGTTCCTGCATATGATGTTAGTGTGAAACAAAATTTCACACTAAAAGTCGTGCTTGACGATCAACGATTTTCCTGCATATGGTATGCTATCTGGATGGAGCACACATGGAAGATTGGCGTGTCCATATTGTATGGAAGAAACTGATGCGTTTTACTTAAAGCACGGCCGGAAATCGTGTTGGTCCGATTGTCATCGACGGTGTCTTCTAATGCATCATCCATTACGGCAAAACCGTACTGCATTTTTGAAAGGTAGAATTGTTAAAGAGTATGCTCCAATATTGCAGACAGGCTTCCAAATTTATTCTGAATGGATAAACAGCGGTGTTATTGACGATTTGCAAGAATCCGTTCGATGTGGAGGTAATTTTGGGCATATAAAGTGCAAAGGATTTGGTGATTGGCACAACTGGTATAAACAGAGTATTTTCTGGGATCTACCTTATTGGAGTTCGCTTACACTCCGACATAATCTGGATGTGATGCATATAGAAAAGAATTTCTTTGATAACATCATCAATACTGTTCTGAATGTCTCAGGAAAGACAAAGGATAATGTCAATTCAAGGAAGGACATGAAAGAAATCTGTAAAAGAAAAGAGTTGGAATTATCACATGATGGTAAGGCACCAACTCCAATCTTTAGATTACTGGGTCCTGGAAAGAAAGTTTTGATGAAGTGGTTGCAGGAAGAAGTGAAATTTCCTGATGGATATGCCTCCAAAATAGCTCATTGCGTTGATATGGAGTCAACAAAGCTTATAGGAATGAAGAGCCATGATTGTCATGTTTTTATGCAACGTCTCATTCCGATTGCTTTTGCAGAACTGTTAAAACCGAGTGTGCACGAAGGATTATGTGGTATAAGTTCATTTTTTAGAGATATTTGTGCCTAGCAATTTGGAAGTTCTGAAGATCAACATCCTGGAGATACTATGTGCCTTAGAAAAGGTATTTCCGCCTTCATTTTTCGATGTGATGAAGCATTTAACCGTTCATTTGCCAGATGAGGCGATCGCAGGAGTTCCTGTTCAATTTAGGTAGATGTATCTATTTGAACGGTTTTTCTTCCATTTAAAGAAAAAGGCGAAAAACAAAGCTGCAGTTAAAGGTTCAATAGTGAAACAATATTTGTTGGAAGAAATCACATATTTTAGCTCATATTATTTTGAACCTCAAACTCCGACGAAGGAACGAAGATCAGAGAATAATGATTTGGATACATATCTATATCATTATGAATCTCGGTTTAAGAACGATATTCCGGAGATTTTTATGCCGACGGGCCGGATGGGTGGTAAATCAGAGGTACAGTGGTTAACTGTACAGGAGTACAACCTTCTCGCTACTTATATTTTATTGAACTGCGCATAATTTCGTCATTACGAGAGGTATGTACACGTACATATGTATACTATAGGTATATACATTCCAATATTTGATCTTATGTCAGCGAAACTGAATATTCAACGTATCAATATATTGCAGGATCTTTGAGGAGTATGTTTTAGAAGCTTACCCAAATTTAAGCGGTGAAGCTTTCGACGAATTGAAACAAGAAAACTACGCATCTTGGTTCAAAGACTATGTAAGTGGATATGTATAATAGTATTTAATCATCAATGATTGCTAACCGAATAACAACTTGTTTTGTTGTAGGTTCAATCTTTAAGTAACTTGAGGATTCCGCATTGGGTACGAGATTTATCACAAGGGCCCAGCAGAAGAGTGATGTCATGGCCGATCATGTTCACGCGTGGATATACATTTCACACGTATGAACATGAGAAACATCGTAATACGTTCAACTACGGAGTGTGCATCAAGAGTTCGAATTACAGTGATTCATCAGATGATCCGGATTTTTTTGGAGTTTTACATCAGATCATCCAGATCGAATATCCCGGATTAGTCGGTCTGAAAACAGTGGTCTTTCGATGTCATTGGTTCGATACAACCACAGGACGTGGATCGCTGAAAAACAAATGGGGAGGAATCGACATCAATCCAACACGAGCATATCCTAAATATGATCCTTTTATTCTCTCGGATCAAAGTGATCAGGTCTGTTTCATTCCTTACCCAAAATATCCTATATCACAACATAAAAGACGCAAAGAAGATCAATGGTCAGCTGTGGTGAAAATCAATCCTCGAAAAATGGTGATCAGTTCATCAACAATAATTGAAGATTCTGAAGAAGCGGTGCAAGACCCGAGTGAAAATTCAGTGCTTCCTATTCGACTTGAAGATTTTGAAGATATACTTGTAATTGCGGATGTGGAAGATGAAGATATTGATAATTTTACCCATGTTGAACCCGACGAATTTATTTCTGATCATGATGATACATCATCCGAAAGTGAAAATGATAACGATTCGCTGTAATTTTTATATATTTTTGTAATATGTTGAATATTTTAAAACTTTCGTTTTTTTACTTTCGAATTTTATTTTTTTTACATATTTTTAAAATCACCAACGGAAGTCCGTTGAGTATTTCAACGGATAACCGTTGAATAATCTGCATGATGCGACATTAAATTCAGAGACATGTCAATGGAAATTCGTTGACAATATCCACGGAATTCTGTTGACACGTCCAATTCCCGAAGTTATCAACGGATATCCGTTGATGTTTCTCCAGATCTGCAATTAAATGCAGCCATATATCAACGGATGTCCGTAGTAAATTTCCATGGAATAGATGTGTCCGTGGATATTTGCAACGGATGTCCGTTGATACGTTCATCCGCCAACCAGAACGTCTTGAAATCTGTGGAAAATATCAACGGATCCCCGTTGATCACCATATATCAACGGATGTCCGTTGATCTCGTCTATAAATCCGCCAGCGCTTTTCTTTTCCCTCATTCCAATCTCAATCTCAAAACAAAAAACGCAAAAAAACTCAGAGAGATTCACAGAGAGACACAGAAACATGGTATAATTTTTTTTTATATATTTTGCATTTTTTTATATTTTTTAATTTTTAAATTTGTAGTTATATTACATATAATGATAATGGTTAACTAATTAAATATATTATTATAGTTTGCTACCAGGTTTCATCGAGGCGGAGGATTATTGGCGGGATCTGCTGGTGCGCCTCCACCCCCACCTCCACCACCATCACAGTTGCCACTTCCTCCTGATGCATCGCCCGCGTTCGACGAGGATACGATGCTCGATGTCGAGGCAACACTAGATGCTTTCGATAGTCGCACCGTTCCCATCATCGATCCTGATCGCGATGATGGATTATGATATAATTATAATATTTTTATTTTTATTTTTATTTTATTGAATTTACTAACTAATATGTTTATGTTATGTAGGTTTGGAGTTAATGATGATCAAATAAAAAACGCTCTAACTAGAATAATTACATATGTAATATTCTTGGACTGTAGCTCCAGACCACATTCGCAGGCAATGGTGGCTATCTTTTATTGTAAGTATTAAAATATAATATATAATTCGTTATAATCTAATTATTAAATTAGTTCTAGGGTTAATCTCCGATAAATACCTGTACTTTTCCCACGTCTCAGTTTAATACCTATACTTTTTTAATATCAAAAAAACCCCTATACTTTTGAAAATGTATTAAAAAATACCTGTAATTATCTTCTGTTAATTGATTAATTCCTGTTACGTAACGGCGGACGATTTCCTTGTCACCCTAAACATCCATATGGGAGGATCTCTATGGTGTGAGGATGACGAGATTAAATACGTCGGCGGGGGTGTGGATATTGATTATTTTTCATGGTTTTCGTTTGTGGATATTCTGAAGGAGAATAAATTGCCTACTGTGAATGCAATATGGTATAAGAGAACAAAAGAGGCAATGAGTTATTTGAGAGGTTTTATGTTTGCTTCGAGGTATTGCGAGAGACTTGGAAGAGGCATTGTCGTCCAATTATTGGATTGGATGAATGTTTCTTAAAATGGTCACTTAAAGGTGAGTTATTGGCTGCAATTGGGAGGGATGGTGATAATAGAATATATCCCATAGCATGGGTTGTGGTACGTGTTGAAAATAATTTTACGTGGGCTTGGTTCTTACGGAGATTAAAGCAAGATTTATGCCTTGGAGAAGGTGCAAATCTGACAATACATTCCGACAGCAAAAGGTATCTCATTCATTGTTATGTCCATACATTCCGGCAATTACATAATATATCCGATTGTAATGAAGTTGGTTTTTGGTTTTGTAGGGTCTGATCCGTGCTATAGCAGAAGAATTGCCATATTGTGAACATCAGATGTGTGCCCGTCATATATATGCCAATTGGAAGAAGCAATTCAAGGATATAGAGTACAAGAAGTTCTTCTGGTCAGCTGCACACAGCTATAGCAAAAGTGAATTTGTTCAACACATCACCGCATTGAAAGAGTTCAACAATGCAGCATATGAGGCATTGGTTAGTACAGATCCAAAACATTGGTCTCGTGCATTTTTCAGAGAAAAATCCAAATGTGGAGATATCAATAACAATTTAAATGAGAGTTATAACAGCTCAATTAGGGATGCTAGATTGCGGCCTGTAGTGGATATGCTTGAGGATATCCGTCGAAAAACCATGCAACGGATTGCAAAACGTTTTAAAGAGGCCACTAAATGTGTGACTGAGTTCAGTCCTCATGCGATGGAGGAGTTAGAGAAAGCAAGGAAGAATGGTGGGTATTGTATGGTGATTCCCAGTGGCCATGGTAAATATGAAGTGATGAATTTGGGCATTAGTTATTCTGTCGATCTTGTTGGGAAGACTTGTACTTGTCGACAGTGGGATGTTACCGGAATACCATGTACTCACGAACTTGCTGTGATCAATCAGAGACGAGACAATTTATCTTTGTAAGTATTCTTTGGAACCTTGATCGTTTAAATATAATTCATTATCTGAAGTTATAGGTTTCCTTTTTAAGAGTTGTGCTTCTTCACTGTAGGTATGTTTCTCATTACTTTAGTAAGGAGAAATGGGTTGCAACATACGAGAACAATATTTTGCCTTTAAATGGAGAAATTTTCTGGAGAAAGACTATGAAGGATCTTCTTGGTGTTCCAATTCCTCAATCAATGTCGGGAAGACCCAGAAAGTTTCATCGAAAGAAGGATCCACATGAGTCCCCTTCGAAGTCTGGTCACATCTCACGCCATGGTCGAAAGATGACCTGTACTAAATGCAAACAAGTTGGACATAACATAAAGACATGCAAGAACGAACCCTATCAAGTGCATGGTCCCCCGAGAGGGCCGGGTCGTCCGAGGAAATTTCTGGTATTATTTAGGATCCTCTTTGTGTTGTGCATTGTTTATATAGGACATGTTGATGGTGAGTTATCATGTTTGTAGAGAGATGGTGAACCGAGTAGGAGACCACCAACTAGGAAAAGGAAAACTATTGCATCAAACTCAGTTCCTGCCGAGAGTAGTGCTAACTCTGTTGCTGAAGGTAATATTGTTGGGTTTCCTGGGATCTCATGAGCGAATCCTATTCCTAAGAGATCGATTCTAGGGTTTGCGCAGCGGATATAAAACAAAAATTTAATGAAACCCTAGAACCATGCTGCTATGATTCGTAGAAACGTTAGAACGCTTACCTCAATCGATTCGGGGCCTGTATCAACTGAAGAATTCGTCCGATCACTTAGGGAGGAAGTTTACCTCGCCCTCTACACGTATCCACACCTCGGGATGGATTCCAACGGTTGGAACTTGTCTGCTAGGACTCGAATCTCTATTCGGTTTTGTGCACTTTTAGAAAACAAGACTTTGATTCTTTGAACTCTTTGGATCTCACAAAAAGCTCTTAGAATTCTCTGAAAGTCGGCTCCCAAAAAGTCACTATGGAATTAGGGTTCTAATCTCTTTCTTATAAAGTGATTTAACCCTAATTCGGTTTAATTTCGGAAAAACTGAAGCCCGGAACGGACGGTCCAGAGATACACGCGGACCGTCCGTTCCAGCACGTGGAACGGACGTTCCGCTTTTTTGTTGGTTTAGTGCTCTATGATGTACTGATTATGAGCTTTATTGAGATACATTCGATGTATTGATACTTTCTATGTGTTTTTATGAGAGTATTTTATTCATTACATGTTCTTGCATGCTAGATCTGTTATGAAATCCATGTATCATTAGGAATGATACTAAATTCCCTAGTCTTGTGTCGTTATGGGAATAACGAGATAATAAGACTAGTATGATGTGTGATTGATGATCACATAGATGATCATAGGTATTGGATACGATCACGATCATAGGTATTCGTTGGAGAACGGAATACTGGATTGACCCACATGAGATTGTCACATGGACTAGCGTCATGACTTGAATCTCATATGACGGTTCCATGATTGGATCCTAAGACCTGAGATATCTACGGAATCCAACATGAGGAGTTGCGTGCTTTGATTACGTCAAACGTCCTGCGTAACAGGAGGACTATAAAGGCGTGTATCAGGTACGAAACGAATCATGTACTGGATTGTAGATAGTTAAGACGGGATTTGTACCTCTCGTAAAAGAGAGAGATATCGCTGGGCCCCTCGTGTGAGCGAGACTGTGGAAATGTGTGGCCGCACTATAGACGAACGTCGTCTATTTCAGACAGTCGAACTCAGTGAACGAGAAAGCAGTCGAATCAGATGAGGTGGCTTGTCCATGCCTTATGTTCGACGTATGATATCGCGATACAAAAGGATCATCAGCCGGAATCATCACTGGTGTTCGTAAGATCACGAACCAACTCTATTCGAGATAGGTAGTCATAGTGTCTTGCTAGAGACCGCCTATGACTTGTATACCCGAAATAGGGATTTCGGGTTATACTGCTATGTCGAATGAGCCTACAGGGTCACACACGCAGGGAAGGACAAAAACACGAGAGAAAACGACGGAAAACCGAGTCGGACGGGTCGAGACCCGACGGTCCGGATGCGTGGTCCGTCCGTTCTGGGAAGCAGAACGGACGGTCCACGATAACACGCAGACCGTCCGTTCTATGAGATAGAACGGACGGTCCGCACTAAACGTAGACCGTCCGTTCTACCTTACTGGAACGGACGGTCCACGTGCAATTCCGGACCGTCCGTTCCAGATTCCAGTTTTCCGAAAATTAAACCGAAATTAGGGTTAAATCACTTTATAAGAAAGAGATTAGAACCCTAATGAGGGTGAGACTTTTTGGGAGCCGACTTTCAGAGAATTCTAAGAGCTTTTGGTGAGATCCAAAGAGTTAAAAGAATCAAAGTCTCGTTTTCTCAAAGTGCACAAAAACCGAATAGAGATTCGAGTCCTAGCAGACAAGTTCCAA
>NW_010970652.1:257045-257670 GCF_000463585.1 Tarenaya hassleriana | reverse complement strand
AGAGCGTGTTTGATATGATCGAACAGCTCAAGACCATGTTTCAGGAGCTAGCGCGTACTGAAAAGTACAAGACGCTAAAAGCTCTAGTGAAGACGGATATGCCGAGAGGCAGTTCTGTCAACACCCACGTCCTCAACATGCGAGCTCATGTTGAGGAACTTGAGCGTATGGGAGTGAACTTCGATGGTGACTTGGTTGCAGACTTGATCCTGATGCCATTACCCGAGGACTATAACCAGTTCGTAATGCAATACCATATGCACGGGATGACCAAGAGCTTAGCCGAACTGCATGGGATGCTGAAATCGGCCGAGCAGGATATCGTGGTGCCCAAGACTGTGCTTGCTGTGGAGAAGAACTCCAGCAAGAAGCGGCGGGGTAAAGCCAAAAAGAAGGCGGCGAAAAAGGCAAAAGTTGCCTCTCCAGACACTCCGCAGTAATGACAGTCACCCTTATCGGGCTTAGGCTTAGGCGTAGAGGCAACTTTTGCCTTTTTCGCCGCCTTCTTTTTAGCTTTACCCCGCCGCTTCTTGCTGGAGTTGTTCTCAACAGCAAGCACAGTCTTGGGCACCACAATATCCTGCTCGGCCGATTTCAGCATCCCATGCAGTTCGGCTAAGCTCTT
>NW_010970652.1:256026-256890 GCF_000463585.1 Tarenaya hassleriana | reverse complement strand
TGCAGATTCTATCAATGATCTACTACCAGCTAGTCCATCATCAATCAGTGTCAATCTATCTATGATCCACTACCAGCTAGTCCATCATCAAAACAATGACAACACAGATGTAAAGATAAGCTTTATTCCCATAAAGAAAACTAACCCTACAATAATTTTCTATATGGGACTAAGATCCGTATTTCACATAAGAATAAATTGTTACACCTATCCTTATGCTATTTAGGTAGACATCTAATGTCAATCATATCTAATATGACTCTTAGATCCTTTATGAGACTATGATATCAAATATCATTGCATACTCGTCTCATCTGTACCATTAAGTCTCAAGTCAAACTTGACAACTTAACCCAAGATAAACCATATTCAAGCTGTAGGAACCACGATTTCCTACCCTGCCTCACAAAGATAATCCGACACGCTCAGCTTTGGCATGACCCGTGTTACGGATGATCGATGCCTTGACAGGCGCTCTAGTAATGGGAGGTACACACTTAGCATTACATGAATAAGGGTTTTTCGAAACCGCACCTAGATCAAGCATCTACTTTCAAGCTATGAGAACCACCATTTCTCCATCTTGCCTCACCAAGATAATACGGCACACCCAGCTTTGGCATGGCCCATGACACGTACGATCGAGGCCTTGACAATAACTTGAGAATAGTTCTCAAGCACGATAAGAAGTCATACGTCCTGGAAGGGGCTCTACCACCAGAGCCTGCGGCCAATGCCTCGAGAGCCGTCAAGGATGCTTGGTTGAAGCATCAGTCTGACGACAATGAGATCTCCTGTCTCATGTTGGGAAGCATGGCCCCGAATCTGCAAAAGCAGTTTGAGGGGAAGAGCATGTTTGATATG